>NC_133658.1:198232151-198431042 GCF_037893015.1 Macrotis lagotis
TTTATAAATCTCAACACAATCAACAATACCAATAATTTTCATATAAATAGAGAGTTTTAAGGATAACAATGCACTTCCCCCCACAACAACCTTGTGATGCTTAGCATTACTAAAGGTGTGGTTCAGATTTTGCCATTTTTTCAGATGCTACGGAGGGATATAAAGTTGCATTCATTCTAGGGCAACCCAATAAAGAATAAAATCCTTTCATATTAGAACCAATTTTTTTTTCTGTTAAGACTATTAAACAATGAATTCAGTCATTTGCACCCCATTAGGGATGTGAGACTGACTGATTTATTTGAATATGGAAAAAAAGTCTGGAAGATAGCTTAATTGTCAGTGGATTTGCTTCCAGGTCATAGATTATCTCAGTACTTTTCCCTACCAGCTCTTTGGTAGGGATCAAATGGAAAGATTAGGAATTTTTAAAGCAACAACAATTGAGAAACTCTGAATTCTTGAACCATTTGGTAATTATTAGTCAACTGATAATTGTTGGTTAGGATCTATCCTGCAGAAGTAGAGATATGGGAAATCTATAGAAGGGACACCATACGGTGAAGCCTCTCAAAAAGGGTAGCTAGAACTCTGCTTGTCTAGCCATCAAAAAGGTGAAGCCAAAGGAATACAAACTAGCCAAGACAACTTAATCCAACTATCTCCTATGCTGGAAGTGGTAGTCTTCATGGTCAAGAAAAACAATACTTGGGCTCAGGTTATGACAGAGCTCAAAAAAGATTTTGAAAATCAAGCCAGGTAGGTAGAGGAAAAATTGGGAAGAGAAATGAGAGAGATGTAGGAAAAACATGAAAATGAAGTCAGCCTTTAGTCAAGGAGATCCAAAAAAAATGCTGAAGAAAATAACATATTAAAAACCAGTTTAGGTCAAATGAAAAAAGCAGTCCAAAAAAGTTAATAAAGAGAAGAATGCTTTAAAAAGCAGAATTAGCTAGATGGGAAAGGAGATAAGAAAGCTTTCTGAGGAAAAAAAATTCTTCAAATGTAGAATGGAGCTAAAGGAAGCTGATGACTTTATGAGAAATCAAGACACAATAATTCAACACCAAAAGAATGAAAAACTAGAAGAAAATGTGAAATTATCTCATTGGAAAAACAACAGATCTGGAAAACAGATCAAGAAGAGATAATTTAAAAATTATTGGGCTACCTGAAAGTCATGATCCAGAAAAGAGCCTTGACCTCTTTTTTAAATAATTTCTACAGGAAATTTGCCCTGATACACCAGAAGCAGAGGGTAAAATAGAAATTGAGAGAATCCACCAATCTCCTCCCAAAAGAGATTCAAAAAAAAAAAAAACTCCAGGAATATTATAGCCAAGTTCCAGAACTCCCAAGTCAAAGAGAAAATACTACAAGCAGCCAGAAGGGAATAATTCAAATATTGTGGAGCTACAGTCATGATCACACAGGACTTAGCAGCATATACATTAAGGGCTCATAGGGCTTGTAATATAATATTCCAGAAGGCAAAAGAACTTGGAATGCAACCAAAAATCAACTATCCAGCAAAACTGAATATCCGCTTCCAGGGGAACAGATTAACTTTCAATAAGATGGGGGAATTTCAAATGTTCCTGTTGAAATCACCAGAGCTGAACAGAAAGTCTGATCTTCAAGTACAGGACTCAGGTGAAGCATAGAGAGGGTGGACAAGAAGAGTAAATTAGGAGGGATTTAATGAAGATGAACTGTGTGTATTCCTGTATGGAAAGATGATACAGATAATACTCATATGAACTTTCTCATTTAATAGAGCAGGTAGAAGGAGCTTTTATAGATGAGGCACAGGAGAGAACTGAATTTGAAGATATAATATATTGTAAAAAATGGAATCAACTGGTGAAAAGGAAATGTACTGGGAGTAGGAGAAAGGAGACACAGAATAGGTTAAAATATTTCATATGAAAGATATTTCACGTAGCTTTTGCAATGGTATGGAAGGGGGAAAGGTGAGGGGGGAATGAGGTAGTCTTCATTCTTATCAGAAATGACTCACAATGGAAACAGCATACACACTCAATAGTATATAGAAATCTAGAAGAAAAAGGAGTGAAGGGGGGATGGGGGAGGCAGGGATGTGGGTGGAAGAGGAGAGGGTAGATCATAGGAGAGGATAATCAGATATAGCACATTTTCTTTTTCACTTCTTTCAAGGTGGTGGGATTGGGTGAGACCACAGGGCCAGGTTGTTGCTGAGTCTCTGGGGTGGGGTGTAGGCTTGGGGCCTTTTGGCCCCAGGACTGATGTTCTGCCCACTTCACCACTTGGCTGCCTACAGAACATTTTTGAAGAGGGAAAGAGTAAAAGAAGAGAGAAAATATAATAGATGATAGTGGGGAGGAATGGATAGAGGCAATTACAATTAGCAATAGCAACTGTGGAAAAATATGGAAGTAACTTCTACGATGGACTTATGATAATGAATGTGATCCACCTGAGAAAGAGCTGATGATATCAGAACACAAGCTGAAACACATATTTTTTTCTCTTTCTTTCACTTAATTTCTCATGAGGGTTTTATATTTTTGTGGGGGGGGAGGAAGTATTATGTTTACTCTTACAACAAGAATATTTTAGTAATGTGTAAATAAATTAAAGAAAATAAATAAATAAATAAAATGAATGTTGAAAAGAAGGAAAAGTCTCTTTACTTTTCTTTGTATTAAACATTTATTTTATCCTTATAATCAATGGTAACCACAGATATTTTCTAATCTTTGTACAATTATTTGAATTTGTGATTGGGAGGAAGTAATTGTAGTGAAACATTACAGTAAAGGAGAAAGATTTAGAAATGATTTGCCAGAATGTTGTCTCTGACAGGAGTTTAGGACTAAAAAGATAGAGAATTACAGATTCCTTTTATACCTTTCCAAAGCAGAAAAAAAAAGGCGAAAGTGAAGAAAAAAGTAGAAAAAAGTAGGGAAAAGAAGGCAAGAATGGAATGGTTGAACAACTCAGCTACCCATCTCACCCCATCACTACTGGACAAGATTCATTATTTCTACTTTCTAGATGGAGAAATTAAAGGTCAGAAAGATAAAGTAACTTGCTCAGGATCATACTAATTACAGTCAAAGTGTGGATTCAAATCCAGGTCTCTTAACTCCAACTCAAATTCACAAATCCCTACATTATACTGCCTCTAATTTAAATATCAATATATTTCACAATAGGTCTGAGAACTATAGCCCTTCTATAATTTAGTAGATAAGACTTGGAGAACTGACCATGGCTCAGGAATATTAAGTGACTTCCTCATGGCCTTAAAACTTGAAAATGTAAAAGCTAGGATTTGAACTTGGGACATCTCAACCTCCTTGTGCAATACACCCCACTTCCTCCAGATCCTCAATTTGAGATTGTCTGTCTCTTATTCACTAAGTTTACATTTATGACTAATATTTTCCCCCTGTTTGGGTCCCTTTCTACTTCATATCTAGTTAACTGAGATTATACATAATAGCCTAGATTTTCCTGGAGTCCTTGTACAATTGTTAAACAACTTTAATATATTAGACACACTCTCTCTCTCTTTCTCTCTCTATACATATATATATATATATATATATATATATATATATATATATTCTGTAATATTTAAGAGTAGCAAGCAGTTAATATTCTCCTTATAGAAAATATATTTAAATCCTATTTGCCACACAATACTTTTAGTTCCTGCATCTTTAAAAATAAATCTGAATTTTTTCAGGATTTGAAATGAGAATATATTAAGTAAAATTCTGTAACAGTTATCAAACTTGAATAATTCTGCTTTTAAATGTCATTTTATAGCATATACAACATCTAGGTTATTAAATATGAACATCAAAAAGATTTAATAGAGACTTCATGTAATAGGAGATAAAAGAAAATAATATTCCATTTGATCTGTGATCTCATCCATGAGAGTATTTTCTCCAGTGATAAGGACTAACTCATTCATGCTTTTACATTCTATACCATTCTTGTTCATATTCTATCATAATTTCTCCATAGTGGGCAATCCAATATCCTGGAGGTATCCCTTAGAGTTTCTTTTTAACATCATGGGGTATCACTGTAGCATTTGAAGTGTGCATCAGTTAAATCTCACTGTTGTTATATGACTGATCTACCATTTTTTTGTTTTTTTCCTGATCCCACATTTCTAATGAGAAACTTTTGCATAGATTTTCCTTCATAATTAATTTTTTATTTGCTTATAGCTCGACTTGCTCATGTCTACCCTGTACTTTTGGATGATCATTTGAATCATCAATGGATATTATTCCATTTCTCCTTGGGTGATCATAAAATTTAGCCCTTTAAGGACTCTAGTATGCCATGATTCATCTAAAAACAAACCAAACAAAAACATCCAGGAAGAGAATATTGCTGAGGGATTCATAGAAAATTCCTTAAGAAATCAATGTTAACAACCCGTTTACAAATTGTCTCATAATCTCTTCCATCCTATTATTTTTGTGATTGAATGCTTATGATAAGAAGAAATATTCAAACCAACCAAAATTTATATTAGTAAGTAATACTAAGATACTTGCAAGTTTAAATAGGCTATGGCATATCACTAATGATGACTACTGGAAACATTGATTATATTTTATTAAATGGAAACTAACTGGTTATGAAGTGGTGGTGATGTATGATAATAAATGGGCTGTTCAAGTATTATATATATATATATATATATATGTATATATATATACATATATATATATATATATATAAAACTCTGGAATATTTAAAAATTTAGATCAGCTATGTCTAACCCATGACCTGTATGATACATGCAGCCCTCAAAATTCATTGATGCAGTATTATTACATTTTATTATACTCATATGGATTTCATTGCAGCCATAAATAAATATTAAATTCTATATATGGCCTTTGTTTATGCAACCCAGAAAAGATTTTAAAAAAAGTTGGACACTAATGATTTAGAGTATTCCCTCCTATCCCCCAAATATTAGAGGGCTACTTTATAGAAGAATTTTAGAAGGATGTAGATAAGAAGTACACAAGATGAAAAACAGTGGATGAATTTCAATTTGAACACATGGAGGGAATAACCAAGTGAATGAGATCACAAATCTCAAGTGTTCAAGATAATAAGTGTCAAATTTCCAGAATATGTCTGTTAGTAACCTATCAATTCTAGGTTTGGAAGCTATTTACACATTTATTAGTTTTTCCAGAAACTATGTCCAAGTTATATCTTTCTCTGTTGATAATTATCCTAATGGTGCTAATTTGTTGGTAAGAAGAAGATTATCAGGATTTTTATTCTCAATAATTTTAATACAAAAAGGCAAAGGAAAATGATGAGACTTTCCATTTTCCCACTTTCGTACTTTAAAAGTCTCTCCATAAAATAAGTTTATAAATTACATAAGATTTTAAAAAATATCTCTGACCACAATTAGAAATAGAAACTGGTAAATCACTGATCAATGATTTCATTCTACTTTCTCTCTTCCTAAAAAAGGGCTTTCTAGAAACAAATGTATAGTATAAATATTGTTATAGAAATACATATAACACATAAAATCTAACTATTTTGTGTTCTATGGAAATAATATATCCAGAGAAATTTTATCCTTAAGGATGTCCTCCACTATTCTTAACAATTTTGCATTTTTTATTGGTAAAATTTCTTGATCCCCATTCTATCATGATTTTATTGTGTTACCTGGGTTAAGACAATGTCTTTGGGGGGGGGGGCTTGATTTCTTTAAGTGTAAAATAAGGGAGTTGGACTACTCAACCTTAAAGATCCCTCCCAATTCTGTCATCCTATGGTCTCTGAGGCTAGAAGAATTTGGTTGTTATTCTTGTTGTTAAAGCTAGGCACCATGGTGGAAAAAGTGCTGACCCTAGAATCCAGAAGAATCATTTTTTGTGGTTTTCAGTCTGGTCACAGATACTCATTAGCTGGGGGACCCTGGGCAAATTGCTTAACTCTATTTGTCTCAGTTTCCTCATCTATAAAGTGAGCTAAAGAAGGAATAGCAAACAACTCCAATATCTTTACCAAGAATACTCCAAATAGGGTCACAAAATCAAAAACAACTGAAATGCCTGAACAATGTGTGTGTGTGTGTGTGTGTGTGTGTGTGTGTGTGTGTGTGTGTGTGTGTGTGTGTGTGTGTGTGTGTGTGTGTGTGTGTGTGTGTGTAGAGAAAGACATGGACCTCTGAAGAATGATTCTAAAGTAAGGAGGGGAAGATATAAAGCAGTGTGTGGGAAAAAGGAATGTGAATTGGTGAGAGAAGTAAATAGAATCCAATTTCAGGAAAGACTAGTAAAAATACATCTGAACAACAATGAGAACTCTAAGAAGAGTTTCTACGGTCTCATATCACATCTTTCATTTACTAATAAAAGATGAAAACGACCAATGGAACCCAAGATGCTAATTTTTCTTTCCAACTAAATAAAAACTCTCAGAAATTGGGTGAAATTATTAATTTCAAGAGCCAATCAAAGATCCATGTTTGAAAATAATCACTTTTCTCTCATATGTAATGTTCTATTTTTAGCTAGAATAAATGTCACTATCTTGAGTTTCTGAGGCAAGAATATTTATTCTGGCTAAAAGCTTTTCTATTGTCCCTGAGGTTTGTTATGGTAATTATTAAAAGAAAACATCATAAAAATTAGTCTGAGTCTCAAAGTAGCAACCTTCTGTCAGGTTACCATTGGAAGGGTTGATATAACCAATTCCTAGAAAAATTCCAACACAATGAAGTTCATTCAAATCTCAAAATGGTAGGAACAGCAATGAGAAACAGTAGAAAAGATGAGAAAACAGGAAACATAAATGGAAACTAAAAGATGGAGTTTGACTCTTTTCTTTATCCAATCCCAATCTCTCTCTTGCCCTCTAGTATCTCATCTCCAAATATCTATTTGACATCCCAAACTGAAAGTCCCATAACCAATTCCAACTCAATATGCCTAAAATTGAACTTAATTTTTTTTCTCAAGTCTTCCCATCTTTTCTAATTTCCTTAATATTGTCAAAGGACCTGGGGAAGGTAGGTGGTGCAGCGGATAGAGTGCCAGACCTAGAATCAGGAAGATATAAGGTAATATCTGGTCTCAGATACTTACTAACTTTCACACCCTGGACAAGTCATGTAACTGTTTACCAGAGTAGCCTTATCTGTAAAGGGAGCTAGAGAAGGAAATAGCAAACTATTCCAGTATCTTTACCAAGAAAACTCCAAATGTAGTTACTAAGAGTTGGACATGACTAAAACTATTATACAATAACAAAAAGCAGAGGAACTATTATCGTCTCAGCCATTCATGTTTACAACATAAATGTTATTTTCAACCTTTCATTGCTTTTCACTTTATATATATTCTAAGTCATATCAAATCTACATTCATTGCATCTCCCATATATGCCTCTTCTCTTATATAACATTACTACCACCATAGTGTGAGTACTCATCTTCTCACACCTTTGACTGCTATGGTAATACTAACCTGTTGGTTGATCTCTACAACAAAAGTCTTTCGCACTCCTGTTGAAATTATCTTCTAAATGGCAATAAATTCTAGTGCTTCCCCCATCACCTCAAGAATGATATATAAAATCCTATTTGGCATTCAAAACCCTTTGAATATGGGCCTTTCTTCCTTTTTGCTTTTAGGATAGGGCTTTAGTATACTATTCTCTCCTTCACATAATCTATAATCCTTTGACACTGATTATCTTGTTGTTTCTTTTATAAAACATTCTATGTCTGGACTCTGAGCATCTTCATTGGTTGTGTCCCATGCCTGGAATTATCTCTTCTTATCTCTGCTTCCTAGTTTTCTTCAAATCTCAACTAAAACTACCCCCCCCCTTTTGAATTGTCTTTAATCTAGTGCCTCCCTCCTCAGAGAACTTACAATTTATCCTCTATATGTTTTGGTTATTACCTAGCTACTTTCTTTTTGTCTCTTCAGACTGTCAGCTCCTTAAAAGGAGGGTCTATTTTTTGTCTTTGTATCCCAGGGCTTAGCTTAGTGCCTTACACATATTAGAGGCTTCATAAATGCTGTTGATTTGACTAGATGATGATTACACTGACTAAAATGGTCAATCTAAACTCAGTGATGGTCATGGTAATTATTTTAAAGTTTGTACACTGGAGATGATAGAGGTTTGGATCTACCTACTGACTTTCTACAATATAAATTTTTTATCTCTCTTTTTTAACGAATATAGTACATTAAAGAATATCAAGTAGTGCTGAAAATACAATGTGCCTTCTTATATACGTACCAAAATATGAATCAAAATTAAAATGGAGACAGCCCTATCCTAAAAATGCTGAATTGGTTTATATTTTTACCAAGTCTCTGACAGATAAAGCTAAGGATGGATTCAGGATGATACTAGGCACCAAGTAAATCTGAAACATTTATTTCCTATATTTAACACAATGATGGAGACAAAATATAAACTGGCTCTAATACCAAGAAGGCCAGTCTAAGTCCCTTCTCACTTGGGACATGACGAGTATATTTGATAATTTAAATTAGTATCATAAATTAAAATTAATGGACTTTCATTTTTCATTTTCTTATTATGAGGGATATAATATTTAGAAAAGTATCAATGGGTAATATAAAATGATAAATTATTGGCAATTATTTTAAATGTAGTTTCTAGAAGCAGCATTTAGGGCAACATTTATATTTGAAAATTGGGTATAATTATCTTAAAACTAAGGAATCATGTTCAGCAAAATGTTTTCCACTAAATAGATAAAGGTCTTTAAGATTTGTCCTTTGAAATTCTGTGCTAAATGAAAAAACCAGGAAACAGCTGCTTCAGGATATAACTAATAGCTTATAAGATTTGGTAAATAGAATTCCATTAAAAATTACTTCCCATTTTCTAAGCCCTGGCCATTTGTGACTTTTGGATACTTAATTTACTGCATGTATTTGAATGTACTTGTTGCTTACAGAGAAAGTGAAATTTAGCAACTTTACATTGTTGGATTGTGGATAACATGGATGAATGAGGTTTAGTTTAAGTAAATTATGGCAAATTATATTTTCAGGTATAGCAGAACTTCATTATAATCCAGAAGACACTCTCAAAAAATGTTGGCTATGGCACAGTCACCTTAAAATCTGAATTTTGGTTCTAGCTCATGTTAAGCCCAGTGTCCTAAGGGGTTTCAATAACATTTACACCCAGATTTTTCCTTTTGTGATTTGAGAAAGTCTTTATTTCTAATCCTTACTTCAATTCTTATCTCCCAATAATAGATTTTAAGCTGTTCTTAGAGAACATAGCATCTTGACTTTTTTTTGTGTTAGAAAACTCAATGGAAACACCAGTGTAATAAATGCTCTACTTATGTGATAGGAAATTTTATCTTTATAATTTATCTTTACTCTGTGTAGGTTTTCAGGAAACCTGTGCTATTATTCTAAAAGAGAGGAAGGAAGTTACAGCTATGCTATCTCCCAACCTAAGCAACTGCAGAGTCAGTTACAGATACAGATGCATCATAAATATATACTCATTACAATATTTTAAAGATATGATCATATTTCAAAACTATTCTTTATTAGGCCATCCTTGGGAAACAGGAACATAAAGAAAAATGATATTAGACAAATAGCAAAAAGGCAGGAAATAACAAATGCCTTCTTGATTAATTTATAACCCTAAATTAAAAACAGACATAACTTGCTAAATTAAAGATTTCAAGTTTGTTCCGTAGAGACTCCTAAAAAAATAGCACCATGACTTGCTTACTTCCCTGTGCATCTCTAGGAGGTGAGTTGAATCATGGCTCCTCTACTTATCTCAAATAACTTTGTGGCCCTAAGTTGTCTCACATACAGAGTGAGAGGGCTGGCACTCCTAAGCATATATTCCAAGGAGATTTAAGATAAAAAAGTAAAAATCTGTACCAAAAGTAAATTCTGTATCAAATTCTGTACCAAAATCGGTACCAAAATATCCAAAATAGCATTTTGGTAGGAACAAAAAACTAGGAACAAAGTATGTATTCGTGGATTAGGGAGTGACTACATTCCTTCCCTACAACAATATAGCAAAATATTCATGCACCATAAAAAATAAGTAATATGAATAATTCAGAGAAGCATCAGGGAACCTATATAAACTGATGTCCAGTGAAGTTAAGTAAATCAAGAATTGAACATACACAATGACTACAAAAATGTAAAGAAAAAACAATAGAAAACTCAAACTAACCCTGTGAAATTAGACTATCCAATGTTGGTCCTGTAGAGGAATTAAGAAAAATACAAAAATAGAAAAACATACTTCTATCCTTTCATTATTGTGGTAGGAAATCCAGATGTAGAATTTTGCACATACTTCCAGATGTTATCTATATGCTGATTAGTTTTACTAAATGACTTTTTCACTTTTTTAAATCTGTTGCATTTAGCAACAGTTATATGACCATAGGAAATAGAGTGACCAGTCTGAAGTAAGGAAAGCTCAGCTTCCTGAGTTCAAATCTGGTCTTAGACACTTACTAATTATAGGAACCTGAGTAAATTACTTATCCTTGTTTGCCTCAGTTTCCTCATCTATGAAGTGAATTGAAGAAGGAAACAGACAATTACCATTTTTCTCAAGAAAACCCTGGGGTCATAAAGAGTTGGACATGACTGAAAATGACTGAATAACAACAGTAACAAGAACAAACAAGCAGAAACATTTAACTCAGTGAATTAATTAACAAAATTGATATATTCAGAAATGAATGATATCAAAATAAAAACACCAATAATAGTTTTCCTTTTTTTAATGAACAAATTAGATTAAATGATAACTAGAATTGCGATCAATTAAGTCCAATCATTAGAGGAACCATTGTCATGTCCACTTTAGGACATGAGGAAAATGTACTAATGATGGATGATTAATAGTATTTGGATAAGGAAAAGATTTTTAAATTGTGATTTAAAAAATATGGAAAATGTGCTTTTAAAATATATATACATGAAAAAGTATATATATGACAATTAAAACAAATCCCTCCCACGCTTGCCTTCAGAAAATGCCACCTTTTTTTCCCTAACCAAAACTGGAAAGTGATTGATTAAAATCCTGTGGGTGGTACAAAGCCTTAAACTAGGAAGTTTTCGGCAGTACTTCTGCTGCTAGCCTGTTAGGATCTGGAAACCATGGCAACCTTGGTGGGAAAGACAAGAGTGATGTGGTTCCTGTTCCACAACTGCTGAGCTAACTGAAATGGAGTGAGCACTGAATAGTTTAATCACAGCAACCCCTCCACCCATTTGTTAAGTTTGTAGGGCTGTTTGTCACTGCAATGGCATCTCATTCCCTGTGCCCCCTCCAGATCTGACCTTTTGATATGTAGGCAAAATAAATTATTTCCATGAACTGGAAAAACAAATGCATGTTTTGGCAAAACAAAAATTTAATTTGGTTTTATCCCAACAGCTACAACAGAGGTCCCATAGCAAACATTCATTTCACTAACATGTGTGCTCAGAGAAAAAACTTCAAGGACTGCTACAAAGTGTCAGTATGCTTTTAGAGCAGTGAAGACTGTAAATAAGTTTGTTGGTTTAAATGAAGAAATTATTTGCATGTCATTTCAATGCTTTATTTTTCTCTTCCACCAAAATAGCTAAAAATTCATTAAAATGCTAAAGAGGTTTTTATTTGATATATATTAATTATTGCAAAGACCCTACAGTCAACTTTAAAGTCAATAAAATCATGTTTCTTAACAGGGAGTCAGCCCTCAGCAAATCTGAGAAAGAGACAAAGCTTGTTTTTAGTACTATTCCATTTCTCCTTTTAATGATTCCCCTCCTCAGTACCTTGGGGGTTTTGCATTGGCTTGGTATCCAAGAACTTTCCACTATATCACTGTACTAAGACCTACCTTCTTAACTAAGGAGTATCTTATGCTTCAGACTTCTAGAACACTTCTTATTCCACTACCCATTTCAAAGTATTTTTCTTCCAAGTCTACTTCAGTTTCCCTCTCCCAACCAAAGAGCAACCTGATAATCTAATCCACATTAAGGTGTCACCAATTGAAGTGACCTCAAAGTATCATGCTTTCAAGGAAGTTGCATTTCTGCCAGGATTTCTGGAGAAACTTTTTTCCTCTGAATCTGTGATATAGCCTAAGGAGCTCAAAGAACTGTTCTGTATTTTATAGTCTTGGGATTGCCTGGATCATGTCATGCTTCCTTTTAGAAAGACTTTCTGCTCAAAAAATTATTCCAGGAGTAACATGTGGGTTAGATTATCTAAGAGATAATTTTGGAACTTTCTAGCATCCACCAAATCACAATTCCATTTGTCTCAGTGGTCTTGTTGTTTTATCAGATACTTAAACTCACTACTCAAAGTTCCAATTCAAACAATTTAATTAAAATTTTTAAACTTCCTTTTCTCTTTTTTTCTTTAGCTACCTACCCACAGATACTACTTCCAGTTTAATAAAGCTTCCATTGCATCTGATCATTTTCATTATAGCAACCTCCTACTTTCTTGACTCATAACCTTTTTTGGTTATTATCTTACAGACTCATAGAAACATGCAGGAGTTTTTTTTTCCCCATAATAATTGAAATATATCTCAGGCTTAAAATATGGTTATCTTGAGGTCCTGCCTAATAAAATTTTTCCTCTTTAAGACTTATGTAAATTATGTCACTTTGACCTTGAAAAAAGTAATTAGGAGACTTATTTGATGTGTGTTAGGCATGAATATATTTTTGTGGAGTAATAGAAGAATGACTCCTTTACCCAAGGGAAGATATTGATAGAAGTAAATATCTTACTATCTTGTACAGTAAGAACATCTATTCCTCTCAAAGAAAGTAGAGAAATATTTCTTAAAAGCCAGATAAAAATACACTCCCTTTTCTCCAACTGCAAGGAAAAGCATTTTAGATAAACATTGCAGTATTAAAGGAAATATGTAGAGGAAAAATTAATTTAAACATGAGAAAAGAAAGTTCAATTCTTAAATAACTTTTCCACTATGATTAACATCTGTAATGGATAATAGTCTTTACATAAATCTCTAGTGCTTTTCAAGTAATACTTTCAGTAGTCACTCCTGTGTCTCCTTTCAGAAAATGCTTACATAATTGTCTCATTCATCACCAAAAATCCTCATGAAAATACATAAATGAATAGTATTATCCATTCTACAGATAGAAAATCCAAGGGGTAAAGAAGCTTCGGCAGAGTACTTAATAAAACAATAGTAAGGGTCACCTACCACCCAGAAGGAGCCCTCTCCACCCTCATCCTTGACGAGGTTGCCAATAAAGTCTATTATATAAATTCTCTTGTGGGTGGATAGTTTTACATTTACCAGAATTGGTAATTTGCTCCGAATTACATTATTTCTTCAGTATCTTGCACAGATTTTTGACTGTGTTGCCTATAGGCTTCCTTACTTTTAAAAACTAGAATTTAAGTTCCCTGAAAAGTAAAACTACCCCCCAGCAGCTAGTCTGGTGCCATGAAGCTCATAGGAACTGAAATGTTTTTAACTTAAACACTTACCAAAAGAGCATCACAAAGAACACTTGATTTGAATTCAAGACCTATTCAAATGCTGCATCAGACTTTCACCATGGTGGTATAGATTTGATTTGGTTTTATTTTTTAATGGTAATGGTCAAATATGAGTTCATCTACTGACACTAGGCTAATTCAGAATGTTTGAATGACCAGATAAAATGGGATTAACCTGACTTCCCCACTTATTTAGTTCCCTATCAGATAAATGCTCAGTTTCATTACACATGTTTCATTATCTTCTGTACTTTTAAGTCTCTAAATTTTAAGAATTGCTATAATTACAAGGAAACATGCTTAATTCAATTTGCTGACTGTTAAATATGTTGCAGTGATTGCTGGTGTAGGGAAATGAAGCATTTCAAGGATCATTTATGCACATGATAGGAGTGTAACCATAATCACATATAAGAAAAGTAAAAAATGGAAAATAACATCAACAATTGAAAATATATTATTTCAAAATAGCCTCATTAACCTAATTAATTCTCACAGAATAAGCAAGTCTTCAGAAAAACTTGGAGAAAGTATTATTGTATTTCTCTGTAGTTTAGTGTAAATCTCTTCAAGTTTTAAGAACATTGAGAAGACTGATTTAAACAAACAAAAAAATCTGCTAATCACTGCTACAGAGAAAAAAATCATGATGTAGTCAAGACAATACAAAAAAGAAAAAACAGAATGCAAAAATTGGGGAAAAAATCATTTTTACTGAAGAAACTCATTTCATTTGAAACTACACAAAGGTTATGCAAAAAATTCAGTAATCAAATTGTAAAACATCTAAATATAAAAGACTTGTTTTTCCTTATTAAGAGGATTATGAGTTCTGACAGACTTATATAGAAAAACAGAACTGTTCCAAAATTCTGGAACCAATTCTACTCTCTTTTTTTCCCCTTCTCTTGAGTCCCTTTCCCCCTTTTCCTGTGCCAAACATTCTCTGTCTAGTCTCAGTCTTGGATTATTACACCAACTGCTACCTTTGGACATGCTGTTCACTCAAACTAAAGAAAATCACAAAACTGTGCAAACTAGGTTCACTACAAATTTATGCTACATAATCTTAAATGGGCCCTCACTACAACAAGGTAATCCTTTTATGCCTCCCTAATCAACTTATTATCTTACTCACCACAATGATTTTTCTTTTTTTTTTGAGTAACTTTTTAATTTTTTTTTTAATTTTTGCAAGGCAAAAAAGGTTAAGTGGCTTGTCCAAGGTCACACAGCTGGTGTCACATATCTAATTCTGAATTGGAACTCAGATTCTCCTGACTTCAGGGCCTGTGTGCCATCTCTGCACCACCTAGTTGCCCCCACAATGACTTATCAAAACCTTTTCATCCCTCCTTCAATGTTCTTTACTCTTCTTCCCTAACTTACTCCCTTGAGCTGAGAATCTTGTCTTGTATTTTATTGAAAAAATTAATGTCATTCACCAAGACCTCCCTCTTCCTTCCTTCTCCTCATATCATATTACCTAGATGCCCACCCATACTTTCACTCTTTGTAAACATGATGAGATAGCCCTTCTCCTTGCTAAGGCTATTCCTTCTATATTTTATCCTGATTCTTCAGTAGAATGCTTCCTTTGATCTTAACTCTTTCCCTGTTTATTGATTTCTACTTTACTGTCTACAAACAATATTCAATGTCTTCCCCCACCCTCAAAAAATGATCACCTTGTTTAGTAAATGTTTTATGTCTTTTCTCTCTTTTGTGGCTAAGGCTACATTCTGTATTCATTCTACCACATCCTTTCCACTAACACTCTTCTTAATTTTCTATAGTCTTTCTTCTAACTTTATCATTTAACTGAAACTTGTCATCATTACTCATTTAAATTATCCTAATAGCCTCTTATCAGATCTTCCTGCTTTCACTCTACTGTCTACTCAATATTCCATACTTTATTCTAGAGAAAAATAGTGTTTATGCATGGATCTGACCATGTAAATTCAATGGCTCCTTAGTGTTTACCAAGTAGGATTCAGATGCCTGCCATTTAGTGCCCCTTCATATTGTGGAAACATTCAAGTTTTCTTTTCTTTTTAATCTCACATTATTTTCTCTCTATAAGCTTTGAGCAGCAGTGAGTCACGGCAGAAGGAGATTTGGCCTCTAAATTAAGAAAATCTAGGTTCATGTCCCACCTTTGACACAACACACACTATGCTCTCAGGCAAGAAATTTGCTTGTCCATTCAATATTCCTAGGCAATTCTCTAAGACTGCAAGTTAAAAAGAAAGTGTTAACATTGAAGAGAAGATGGTGCTTTGAATCACTAAGAAAGTTCTTCACCAAGAGCTTCTTCCATCTGCAAAATATCATCTTTATGTTCCAATCTTAACCCTCCTAATTCCATGCCCCTCCTAATACTGTTCTCTATCATATATATCTTTCTCCTTCTTTGACTGATGAATTTCTTCCCATTCTTTAAACCCCATCTCAAATATTACATCCTCCTATAAGTCTTTTTTTAGGTGTTTATTTTTTGCAAGGAAAATGGGGTTAAGTGGTTTGCCCAAGGCCACACAGCTAGGTAATTATTAAGTGTCTGAGACCAGATTTGAACCCAGGTACTCCTGACTCCAGGGCCAGTGCTTTATCCACTAAGCCACCTAGCCACCCCCTCCTATAAATCTTCATATATCCTCTTAGTTGATAATGTCCTTTCCCTCTGATCCTAAATAGCACTTTGTTTCACAACTTCCAAACTATGACTTGTTTCATGACTTCCTAACTAATATATTGACTATGTAACATTATGTGTAACAGTCATTTTGTGGTGGTTTCCCTTGTCCTTACTGTGAGCTCAAAGAAGACAAGGATGAAGTCTCAGTTAAAATTTGTCCCTCACTCAAGTCCTAGCACAATGGACAAATATATTCAATGTCTTTCCCCACTCTCAATGTACATGCTTCAAAAATTCTTGTATCATTTATTGAAATAGAATACTCCAAGTAGCATGAGGAAAATTGTATTATGTTCCAAGAAGCCACTGAAGAGATTCTACCAAACAGAATGAAGTCTGATGTTTAGTTCAGTAGGAGGAAACACATATAAATCATCACCCACACAGAGGCATATACAATCATACCTAAAAACAAAACCAAACTAGTTACCTGACAACATGTGATAAATAGGGGTAGCTATGTTAATGTCCTGGAGATGTTTTAGTGTCTCTGTGTGAAAAAGGCGAAGAGTAGACCCAGATGTAAAGGCAATCCAGATGCCAACTCCAGCAACTGCCATATGGGAGATCACCATTCCCTCCTCTTGATGTGCCTCTAGATGGTTCTGATAAAATAAAAGTGACAAGAAGATAAAAAATGAAAAAATACATTTAATGCTTATACAACCACATCTTATGGAACTTCTTGAAGCAGAAATTTCATTTTATATTTTTTCTTTCCTAAGAAATTGGTCTCTTGCAAATATATAACTCTAGGATTTTAAGAAGTATGATTTATTGATATGCAATACAAAGCACATAGCTACATTTTCAAGGGATTTTACAGGTACCTTCCAAATCAATACTATCAAATAGTCAGTCTCAAGGTCTTACACTTTAATGAGAACAACATGCAAATTAACTATGCAGACACAAGATATATATAGAATAAATTGGAGATATTCTTAGAGGTATGGCAGGATTCTTGTGGAGACCTGAAAGAAACCAGAGAAGCCAGGAGGTGGAAATGAGAAGGAAGAGAATTCCAAGCATGAAGGATTAGTCAATGAAAATGTTTGGAGTTAGGAGATGGAGTATCTTGTGTGGGGAATAGTAAGCAGTCCTCTGTCTCTGGATTATAGTGTGTGTGAGGGAGTAAAATATAAAAAGGTAAGAATGTTATGAAGGACTTATAATACAAACAGAATTTTATATTGTCTTTTGTAAATAAAAGGAAAAAACACTGAAGGTTACTGATTAAGGGAGATGGATGAGGTCAGGACTTTACCACTAAAAACAGTTTTGCATCTATTAGAAAATTAGATACCAAAAGTTCAATATAATCAAGTTATTGGTCTTATTTCTTATTTCCAAAAGTTGAAGGCACTTAATAGAATTAAAAATTGCTTCACAACCATAGCAGCACTCTCATTTCTTCAAAAATTTATCCTTGGAGCTTTTACAGCTCACAGAAATCATTCTGGAAGATGGAGAAAGAGAAAGAAAATCCCAAATTCCAAATTCCAAAGGAAGCTGGTAGCTGCAGCCATTATCTGAGCTGATCTGTAGGCTAGCTAAGGCAAGGAAAGAAGGGAAGATGGGAGGCACAGAGGGTCAGAAAAGAAGTCATTTGAGAAGCATTAAAAAAAATAGCAGTTCCTATATTTAGCATTCTATGTTTATAGACTTTACAGCTATCTTCTGAATTATAGCAACCTTCTAAGGTGAGTAGAATAGAAATTATTCCTGGTTTACAGATAAGGATACTGAGACTAAGAAAGCTTAGCTAAATTCCTTAAAAGTTCAGTGGGATCTAATAAGTGGTATAACTGGGACTCAAAATTCAAGTTATTTATTCTAAAATCCTAGACTTCAATTGAACTGTCACTTATGACTGTCAAAGAGAGTCAGTTCAGTTCCTCCTCTGACTCTCTTCGACAGTCATAGGTCACAAGCATTTACTAGTATACAGCTTCCTTATATTTTCAGCATCTGAACCCTTCCATCCATCCCCCCAACAAAATAACTTTCAAAAAATTACAAGATAGAGTCAAAATTCTTTAGCTTGGTGTTCAAAACTTTACTTAAAATGTCATGTTTTCCCACACCTTACCACTTGCCTACAGGAACCTTAATTTCAGTTAAACTTGTCTTCTCATTGCTTCCACAATATACATTCTCACCTCTTTATCTTTGTCCATACTGTTGACCATTCCTAAAATAATGAGATCAATAAAAAAGTGAAGAGGCCTGTTTTCTGAATGAATAAATTCTATTAGCTTAAGGTTCCTCCTCCATCATGACCCAGAGATAGCGTGTTACAAATGGAATAGGGAAGTAATTTGGCATCTGTGCTTGAATTCTGGCTCTGTACTTACAAAATTTTTGATCTAGAACAATTCATTTATGTTCTGGGTCTCAATTTCCATATCTATAGTATGAAGGATTTGAATTAGCTGACCTCTAAGCTCACTTTCAGTTCTGTATGCATGATGCTATATACAAAAGATCTGAAGGTGTTAGTGGATTGCAAGCTCACAATAAATCAAAAGAATGACCTGAGAAGAAATGAAAATATTACTTAGACTTTTACCTTGGCTTCTTCTTTATCTCAGTCCTTGGAGAGTTCCAAACAAAAAGGACAGGAACTGGAAGCTCTCTCCAAGTACTGGAACCAATTGGGTTCACAAGTGCATAGATTGTTTTTTTGAGATGAAAGAAATCTCAAAGGTCATCAAATGCCTTCATTTTACAGTTCATAGAATTCATCTGAGTCCAAAGATTAAATGACTTTACCAAGGATCACAAAGGCACACAAAATACACCAGTTATTGAATTCCACTCTATCAAACTGCCTCTTTGTCACAGGAGCATGGTGAGGGAGAGATTTATACTAGGTCTTCAAGGAAAGATGAAATCTAAGCAAGTAGAGGATAGGGATCTTATTTCAGGCAAAGGGAATAGCATGGACAAAAGCATTGGAGGTGAGAATATGTACTCAGGAAGCAGATCAATTTGATTGAATGGAAGGTTCCTTGAATTATAGTAGTTAGAAATAAGGTATGAAGAAACAAAATCATTTGGATGGCTTTGAATGCTAGGCTAGGAACCCAGTTCCTGTGTCTCCAAATCCAGTGGGTTTTATCCTATGTAAAATGCTATCTTTCTAGTCATTTCCTCCACGTCTATCTTTGAAATTACCTTTTTTTTGTGTGCCCCAGTATAGGATATTAAATAATTGTTATTAAATTTTTATCTGATTTGACTCTTCATTATATCCTATCATTGGTCAGTCAGCTAGTATTTATTAATGCTAATTAATGATTTGATTGTTGAAATCTTTTTAAATTTTCTTTCATCCACTGTTCCCAGTTTTTTGTCTTCTCCAAATATATGTCACTGATAAAAAAAAAAGGTTAATTAATGCAAGGTCAAGGACAGATCCCAGGAATACTCCATGATATACCTCTTTCCACATTGACACCAACTTTGGATCCAGTCTTTCAACTAAACACACCTAATCATTCTATTAACTGAACTATACAATTTAAAATGGGGGAAAAAAACCAAATTGAATCATTTTATGACTATACCGAGGTGATTCATCTAGATAATCTCTCCTCACCTCTGTCTCACAGAATATACAGCTTCCTTTAAAGCAGTGCCCCAGTACTTCTTCATCTCATCTCGTCTCTCCAAAATTATCTAGTTGTAAAAAATTTATATTTATTTCTATATATGTGTCTGCTCCCTGCCCCAGCATATATCTCAAAAAGAATCTACATCAAGTAGAATGTAAATTCCTTGAGTACAGGTGTTGTTTAATTTTCATCTTTGTATCCTTCATGCTTAGCCCAATGCTTTTGACAAACAGCAGGACATAAATAAATATTTTCTAAATTGAACAGAATTAATTATAATAATATTACTACTAACTGACATTTATATAACACTTAAAAGTTTTCAAAGTACTTTACATATCTTATTTCATTTTGAGCCTGACACCAGTCCTTTGAGGTTGAGTTCTAATGATTATTATCCTCACTTTTCAGTTAAGGAAACTGTGGCTTATAGAATTTTTATAATTTGAACATGTTCACATAGTTAATTATTAGAGTAAGAATTTGAACCCAGATATTCCAGAATCTGGTCATTTGCTCATGTAAATAAAAATATAAGTTCATAAAAACCCATGATTGTGTTTAACAATCTTGTGTTTTTAAACTTGAAAAACTTTGTTTTACATTATGTAAACTTTATCATATTTGCATCATTTCCTGAAGAAACTAGGTGCTAAAATGCAAATTTCATATGCTTAGTCAGTGAAAACAAGTGAATGATCACATTCATGACTGCAAGGAATTCCTTAATCACAGGCTTTTGTTCTTATTTATAGAGTAGTTCGTGCCTACTAAATGACTCACACAATGCATTAAAAAAACATATTTTAGAAAAATTTAATTCTATCTTGATTATTGAAGACAAGTGTACTCAAGGCTGATATGGCAAAAAAAAAACAACTGGTTCTAAAGGTAGAAGAAACTGAGGTCAGGTTTCAGCTCTGACACTTAATTTTTTTGTTACCTTTGCTAAATAATTTCCCCTTTCTGGGACTCAGTTTTCTCATCTGTAAAATACACAGGTTATTCCTTAGGTGATAAATCGTTCAAGGATATAACTGAGTACTTTTCTAAGAAAAAAAGTTTAAAGTTATTAATAGCCATAGGAAAAAAAATGTTCCAAATCACTAATGAAAGCAGCCCTGAGAGTTTATCTCACACCCATCAGATTGACCAACCTGACAAAAAAGGAAAATGATAAACACTCAAGGACTGTGGGGAAAATAGGCCCATTAATGTACAGTAGGTGGACCAGTCATTCTGAAGAACAATATGGAACTTTATTCCCAGATTTACTAAACTGTGTACATTCTTTAACCTAAGGATATCTGTACTAGGTCCATACATCAAAGATAACAAAGAAGGAAAAAATCCATTCATACAAAAATATTAGAGTATTCTCTTTATAGTGGCAAAGTACTGAAAGTAAGGGAGTGTCCTTAATTTGGAAACAGTTGTACAAATTATGAATAAATGAATGTGCCTTCTGAAATAACATAAGGAATGAAGAGAAACCTGGGAAATTTTGAATGAACTGATACAGATTGGAGTAATAAGACAAGGAAAACAATCTAAACAATAAAAATAATGTGGTAAAGCAAATGTTGGTAAAGACATTGTTTTTTTTGATGAACAAAAATCCCTGCCTTGTAGTCAAGAAGACTTGAGTTCAAATGTGTCCTCAGACTCTTGGCACATACTATCTGTTTCACTCTGGATGAATCATTTAAACCCAATTGCCTTTTTAAAAAAAATAATGATGATGATGATGATGATGATGATGATGAAAAAAATCTATTTTCTCCCCTTTTCCCGCCCATTCTAACTGAATTTAAGTCTTTTAAAATTCTGTATAGTTAAGCAAAATGAATTCCCAATTTTTCCATGTCTAAAAAGTCTTTACCTCAATCATCACCCTGATTAATACCTATACAAAAAGTATATGTCTCAATTTTCACAACTCTGTAAGGAAGTAGGAAGCATTCTTCTTAACCACCACTTTGGAATTGTCAGTCAAAATGTGTTGATCAGAGGCCTTAAATTTTTAAAGCTATTTGTCTTTATGATGTATTAATTCATTATATCAATTGTTCTGGTTCTTCTCATTTAGTCTGAATCAGTTCTTACAAGTCTTCCTAAATTTCTCTTTGAAAGGCTTAAGAAATCAGATCAATGAAATGACCAGTCACAAAATTAGAGAACTAATAATGAATAAGGTTCCTAACCAAGACTCAAGATATTGAGACATATTTTTGGATTTGACAAATGTAGGAATTTGTTTTGCTTGATTGTGTGTTTAATTATAAGGTTTTTTCCCTACCATTGGGGATGCTGTTGGGGGAAAAAATAAATGCGTGTTACTTGAAAATAATTTTAAGCAAAAAAAATATGTTGAGTTATATTCTTTTAAGTCTCTTCTAGTTCTAGATTCTAAAAGGTATCTTTGGGGCATTGAAATTACTCTTTTGAGACAATTCTCAGTAATCCTAATAACAATCTTGATCATTAGTATTCTCTCTTGGTCTTTATCTTCCTTTTTTCCTTTCTCCTAATATATTTCAGGAGCTTAGCTAACTGAACTTTCCTTTCAGATCAGTTAACAATCTACCCTGAACTGTCCTAGGGAATGTACTAAGTTTGAAAGTAGTCTCATAGTTGAACAGTTATTCTGTCAACTGCATTCTACTAAGTGGTATAATTTTCCTACACATTCCCAGGATGAAATAAAAGAATGTATGTGGGAAAAATTCTGCTAAAGATTGAAATTAATATTCATGTACATATGCACACATGCACACACAGAATGAACACATTTTAACACTTTTTTCTTTTGTAGCTTTTGAGTCAGAGCAATTAATTATTAAAATGTACTGATAAATTTGTCTTATTTAAAAATACAATAGCTAGGATATTTTAAAATGATTATTTTTGCTTTAACCATGCTGTTAAAAGTTTTATACTAGAAAAACAGTGTTAAATTTTAAACACAATGTGGATTACTAGATAAAGGATTGGCCTTCAAGACAAGAAGATATGGGTTTAAGTCCTATCCCTAACAAATACTAGCTATATGATCTGGGGGAAGTTATTATTTAATCTTTAGGTGTCTCTAGGCAATTCTTTAAGACAAAAATATACAACTGAGTTATTGATCTCTAGGGAGCTTCAAATACTGATGAAATCACAAGTCAGTTCCCTACCCACCCACAAAAAAATACAAAGACAAAAAAACTACAAAAGTAAAATAGAAAAAGTATTGCATATGTAACAAGGTACAGTGGGTTTAGTATGATAGCTAAAGTCACTTTGAACACAGGTTCCTTAAATCAGAAAACTGATGGAGAAAAGGAGATAAAGAAGAGAGAATGAGCAAAATAAACAGGGGAAAGATAGACACAGGGAGAAAAAAAATTTGGAGAGAGAACAGATTCAGGAGTCCTGGGTTCAAATTCCATTTGCAACACTTACTACTTGTGTGATTTTGGACAAATCACTTCATCCTCCCAGGTCTTTATTTTCTTATCTATGAAAGGAGAGAGTTGGACTCAAATGTTCCTTCCTATGAAGGAACTGGGAAGGTAAGAGCTGGGAAAAAAGGGAAGATTCTACACAGAACTTCCCAGGCAGAAAAAAGCATAATCCAAGAGGATTCAACTACTCCTCTTCCCAGAAAGTTAGAGGGTAGTGGTGGTGATGAAGCATGGTGGTAAAGTACTCTTGACCAGCTATCCTTCACAGCAATTAAACAAGTGTTCCATAATGGACCATAAATGAAAAAGAAAAGAAAAACTACACTTCTAGGACAAGACCAATTAGAAATGACAAACACATATCAACTCTCATCTTTTAGCATTTTGTTCTACAATCCATATGAAGGAAAGAAAGAAAATAATGAAGGAAAGAAAGAAGGAAAGATGAAGGGAGAAAGGAAGGAAGGAAGGAAGGAAGGAAGGAAGGAAGGAAGGAAGGAAGGAAGGAAGGAAGGAAGGAAGGAAGGAAGGAAGGAAGGAAGGAAGGAAGGAAGGAAGGAAGGAAGGAAAAGGAAGGGAAGGGAAGGGAAGGAGGGAGGGAGGGAGGAAGGAAGGAAGGGAAAAAAAAGAAAACATTCTTTATATTCACTTTACTTTGGAAATACCAGTACCTCTATCCTAGGCAGAATCAGAAAACAGAAAGGAAGTAATAAGTTTAAATTGAAAAGTCTTACAGTAAGCAGTTTGAGACTGAAAAATGTGTACCCTGCAGAAACAAATACTTGAACAGAATTATCAGACTCTTTTGGCATAAGCTATATAGTAACTACAAGAGACTTTGAAAGTCAATATTTATTCCATGTCTGGATTCATAACATGAAACCATAGGAATAGAAGCAATTATTTAGTTAATTTAGGGAGAAGCTTTCACCTCAAATTTCCAGGAAACTGAAGCCAACTTGTTTTTTCTTAGATTTTCCAGATAGCAGTCAAATGTTAAGGAAGATAATCTTTTAACTCCCCTACTTTAAAATCAACAAAATGTCCCTTCTGTTATTTCCATTTATCACAAATATTACCTTTCATAATGCTATCATGTAAACAGGTTATATTTTAATATTAACTTAAAATTTCACCAACCACATATTATATAAGGATAAAAATTAACCTAAGGCTATTTAGGGCTTTGAATATCAGATCTATGCTTTTGAAATTATTGATAACTTCTACCTCCCTTTCCACTCATCCCAAGTCTATTTAATTTTCTCAAACTTTCCTTTTTCCAATTCTAGCAACCCCACAGTTACTGGGCATATATCATAGAGTCTTTACAAAAGTTAAACCTGAAATAGTTTGCCACTGTTTCACCATACATTGTAAAACTGGAATTTCTCTTCAGAGGTTTCCCCAGCATAAGGGAATTTCAAGCATGATTGCAAACCCACATCCCTGTACCAAAAAATGAACTGTGGTTTCTCAAGCACAACAGGACCAACATCATGAATCCAGTAGTTCAAAAATCAAGGGACCAGGATTTAGCTATCCCTCAACATTAAAAAAAAGATATTTTAAGTAGTAAAAGATTTTAATAAAGGAAGTTCATATTTGAATACAATTTTATTACTTCCAACTTCTTAGTCAATTTTTTAAAAAATAGATTTTTAGCTTATCTAAAAGTAAATAGGGGCAGCTAGGTGGCACAGTGGATAGAACACCAGCACTGGGGTCAGGAGGAAATGAGTTCAAATCCATTCTTATACTTAATAATTACCTATCTGTGTAACCTTGGGTAAGTTATTTGACCCCATTGCTTTGCAAAAAAAAATTCCCCCCAAATTAAATAAAAATAAATGGCTGATTATAAAAGTGTTAGAATTTGGCAAAATATGACCAGAAGAAATAGCTATTTGTAAATGTCTGAGTTCCACTTAATGAAATATTATATTTTGAAATATATATACATATATTTCCCATTATTTAGATTTCAACAGAATATAATTCCTTGAGGGCAGGAATCATTTCATTTGTCCCTTAGGAATCTAGGTTCTAAAATCAGTGCTGGTATGTTCTTGGAACATAATATGAGCTTAATAAATGCTTTTTGACTAACTATATAATGATTTTTAACAGATGGTTGCTAAATAATTGTTGGCATTAAATTTTTTTAAAAACAAAGAATTTCACTTTGTCACAGGATTATTTTTGCATTGTAAAAAGAAAGCACAATCCAGGAAGATACAAAATTAATTTCTCCTAAAATGACCATACATCATTATTAGGGAGCATGATATAGGCAAAAAAACAATCAATATAAAGATGGAAGACTCATGGTAAAGGTCACTTAGTAACCAGGCATAGTCATGGGCAAGTCACATCCATTCTTGGAGCCAGAGGAAGTGAATGAGGATCAAATACTGGAACTGAAGTTATGAAGAGCTAAGTTCAATGACTGAGAAAATCACCTTATTTTTGTTTGTTCCTATTTTACCAAAATAAAAATAGGGATAAGAATTACACTTGCCTCTCAGGGCTGTTGTGAAGATCAAATGAGATAATATTTTTTAAAAAATGCTTAGCACAGTGCCCAACCCTATAGATGCCATATAAAGGCTTATTCCCTTCCCCTTCCCTTTGAGTTTCAGTTTCCTTATCTATGAAATGGGGACAGTAGTAATGGTACTACCTACCACAGAGAACCATTTGCAAAAGTTCTATAAAAACATGCTATTATTATTCCAAGAATTGCATACTAGAGCAGGTGGGATAGTGTAGAAAAGAAAAAAATTCAGCTTGAAATAAGACTTCATTGCTACCCAAAACACTAATTAATGATTATATAATAGAAGAAGAAAAAAAAGAGTAGGAGGAAGGAAAAGGGACAAGAAGCATGTTGCAAGCTATTCTTTTTTTTAGTTTTTTTTTTTTTTGCAAGGCAAATGGGGTTAAGTGGCTTGCCCAAGGCCACACAGCTAGGTAATTATTAAGTGTCTGAGACCAGATTTGAACCAAGGTACTCCTGACTCCAGGGCCAGTGCTTTATCCACTACCCACCTAGCTGCCCCCTTGCAAGCTATTCATATACTGGAGATTGTTCCTAGTAATTGTCTGACAAAGGCAAAAAGTTTGAATTTTAAAATTTCCCACCCAATACGTGAACTGCTTGCTCTCTCACTCTCTCTCTCTCTCTATTCTTCTTCTTCTTCTTCTTCTTCTTCTTCTTCTTCTTCTTCTTCTTCTTCCCTTCTTCTGTTCCCTTTTTCCTTTCTTTCTTCCTTCCTTCCTCAGATCTAGTATTTAACTGGTGTAAGGAAATTCAATATTCCTTCTACTAATGCAGATCTTTGACTTGCTGAGTTGCAAGCTGGCCTAGAGAGGTGATGATGCTAGCCCATGCTCACACAGGTAATAGGTATCAGAGGAAGGTTTTGATATGAAGTCTTGGTGACTTTAGGATAGCCCTTTAGCCACTCTCCCAAACTAAGCATGTTACGCATCTAGAATATGCAAAGCACTTTGGTAGGCACTAGTGATATATAAAGGTAATTAAGATACAGTCCTTGTTCTCATAGAAATCTTTGAAGGAGGATGTGACATTATATAAGTATTAGAGTTCAATTGTTCAGTTGGGCTTGCTTCTTCAAGACCCAATGGACTCTACTGACCAAGGGGATTTCATAGTTAAGATACTGGAGTGGTTTGCCATTTTCTTCTCCAGTGGACTAAAGCAGAGATTTGATTGACTTGTCCAGGGTCAAACAGCTAGTAAATGATTGAGGTCACATTTGAACTCAGGTCTTTCTGACTACAGAACCTGTGTTCTACCCACTGAGCCATTTAGCTGTAAACTATATACACCAAATAAAAAGAAAATAATTAACAGAGGGAAAGCACTAGAATTAAGAGAAGTTAGGAAAGACTTCAATACTTCAAAGATGTAAGATTTTATTAGTGTAGCTATATCCCTCCACTGATGTAGATCTCACATTCTCAATGCTGAAGGAGATGGATTAAACTAATTGACTACTGAAGTCCTTTCCAACTTTGAAATTCAAATTTGTGAGCTATTTCAGCTACAAACTCTATCACTCAGTTGTCAACCTGGTGATAGGTTCCTGTGAATGTGGGTAACCTCCTTAAGTCATAATTCATCCCTTAATCCAAGTTTAAGAACCAGGATCACCTTCATAATCCTAAATCCTCCTTCCTCACTTTCTTCTTTTTGGAAGGGAATGCCCAGCTCATTCTTTGAACTTTCCTACCTCCTCGCCTTGCTGTCTACTCAAAGGTAGCTCCCCCTGCTACCTTTCTTTTCCCTTTTATTTGTGGCTTTCTCTCATTAGAATATAAAGTCTTTGTGGGTAGGTCCTGCCAATGTTTGGCACAAGTGCTTAATTTATTTTTATCTATCTTTCTTTAAATTAACCAGATTCAGAACTCCAGAGTTACCAACATCTTTTCTCTCTCCTCTTACTCTACATCCAATTCATTATCAAGCCTTGTGAATTGTACTTTCTGAACACCTTGTTTCTCAAATCACCCTTTCCCCTCCTGCTTAGACCCTTATTTCCTGTCACCTGCACAATTGTGAATAGCCTATAGATAAGTCTCCCTGTATCCAGAATGCCCTCTCTCCAATCCACTCTCCACACAGCTTCAAACTGATCATATTAATCTGATCACATCACTCCAGCCCCAAATGAAGTTTCAGGAATTGCCCATTGCCTAGAGCAGGGGTAGGGAATGCCCATCTGCCATATAAGACATGTAAAATCATTTGACCTGAAGCTGCCATGACAACTATAGGCAGGACTCAAAATTCAAGAAATCTAGGAGTTTTTTAGAGGTGAATTAATTAAATGTTTGACCAAATATAGCAGACTAATTTTAAGTTGATAATTTTATATAACCTTTGAATGATATTATAAATATCATACATAAAATATAAAATCCTTTGACATTAAAAGACCTATACAATCTGGGTCACTCATCTTTCATCCTATATTCCAACCAAACTAACCTAGCTGTCAATTTCTATAAACAATAATCCATCTCCTATCTCTGAACCTTTTTATAAGCTATCCCCCAGTGTCTAGAATAATGGAGTTGCCTTCTTGTTTCCATTCACCCTAAAATTTTTTTCAGATTATTTTGCTTAATTGTTATTTATTTTAGAATCCATAGAACATAGGTCTCTTGAGGACAGGACTTGTCTCCCTTTTTATTTGTGGTCCTAAATATAGCACTATGTATGACATAGGATAGTTGCTCTATAAATACTTGTTGAGTCGGAGGAATATACTAATGAAAGAAATATCCATTACCTACATAAGAATACCACAATTAATGTGTATTGCCTACATAAAAGTACCATGATTGATATGCATTTCCTATATGAGTACCATGATTAATATACATTGTCCATTTAAGATTTTATATAGACATGATTTTGACATGGAATATATATAACAGGGATAGTAGAATTTACAAAATACAGCATAAAGGCTCACAGGAGAAAAAAAATCATTTTCAAAATGGAAGTTGAGATGATAGGGAAAGTTTTCTGGAAAAGCTAACATTGGAGCTAGGACTCAGATTAAGGCAGAGGTTAGGGGAGGGAGGGAGGGAGGGAGGGAGGGAGGGAGAGAGAGGGAGAGAGAGAGAGAGAGAGAGAGAGAGAGAGAGAGAGAGAGAGAGAGAGAGAGAATAATATGGCAAAGGAGTTACATAAACAAAGGCAGTGAGATGTGTTGGATGTGGGATGGCAAGTAGTAAGGCCAGAGTGACTGAAAAGAGTGCATTTGAAGAATATTATAAGAAAATTAAGATAGAGACAATGTCAAAGTGTAGAATCTTGAATTATAAACTGCTAAATTTAGACTTTCTTAGGTAATAACAGTTCTGATCAAGGGAATGATACATTTTAATCTGTGCATAAAGCAGCTTAATCTATCAATATCCTTAATTAGGGAAGGAAGACATAAAACTCTAATGATATCTTAAACCTCAGAATTTTGAGAAGCAGTATGTAGTTTAAATTTAAACCAGTTTTTCTCCATATATCCAGAAATTTTCTGAAATAATATAAAAAACAAGTAAAATAATCTGAGAAAAATTTTAAAGAGTTAATGAAAATGAGAAGGGAACAAGTTCAATCTCTCACTTTACAGAAAGATGAGACCCAGAAAAGGGAAGTAATTTCCCCAAAGTAATTTAGTTAAATAATAGCAAGAATACTAGGTCTTCTGACCCTAGTCTAATATTATACCACTTTTTATATACCTTTCTACTTTTCTATTAGGATGCATATATTGAATACTTTATCAATTTAGATAAAAAATCATTCACTAGATTTTAGCCTTCTTTTCAACCCATAAAGCAGTAATCTAATATTTATACCAAGAGCTTCCAAAGGAATTAGAAAAGGGGCTTAAAGGTTATGGAATAAGCTTTGCTTCTGCAATTAGTTACCTACTGGGAGAGACTCAGAGGAATGAATTTTTCTAGAAAGATTAATTGTACTGACTGAAAAAATTTTAGCCAAGTTTACATTGCATACTGGGATAGGGTATTACGTAGATTAAGGGAATTTACATATCCCTCCCCCACAAAAAAGACAAAACCAAACAACTATATATTTTCAAAAATATTTTTAAATAAATTTTAGATTTAGAAGATATCAATATATGCCTAATCAGCATGGTTGGGATGTGGGTACTCTAGACTATATCAAGTACTTTTGAAGTTCTCTCTTTCAGGCAAATGACTTTCTGATTTAATGGCTGTATGGGAAGTATCAGAAGCTGATGTCTTTCACTTTTTTTCAGGTATGTGTTCATTTGATCTATTTCATTGCATAATATAAAAATAATACATTAAAAATAAGTTACCTCTATAGCATGAGTCTCAATACTGATGATAAAAACTTGCCCACCGGATGCTGCCCATATTGTATCTTCCATCATTAGTAGACTTCTAACGGGCAGGACACCTAATTTGACTACTTTTTGAGGTTCAGAATCCCAGGATCCATCTTAAATGAAAAAAATAAAATAAAATAAAATTACTGATATAGTTTTTTCTCCTTGGGAGGCAGTTAGTGATTTAGACCATTCCAAATGTCAAAGAATCAAAACTTATTTTTAACTGACATTAGAATATGTGTGTGTTTGGTGAGTGGGGTACGGTGAGAGGAACATACTTGAGTCTTTTTGGGAAATCATAGTACTTTAAATAAAGTAACTTAGTCACACTAGAAAGACCTAGAACTAATAATAGCTAGAAATGACTTTTCCTTATCCTATTACTATATTTTATTCTGTCTTATCATACTTCATACTTAGGCTTAATTCACAATATAAAAAACATTAGCCTTAGAGAAGCTGTCCTTTCTTGTTAAATTTGTTTTCTTTTCTGCTGGATTATGAGTAATGAGTATGACCACTGAGTAATGAATTGTCTTGGTCACAAAAACTTTTGGAGACCATCTATTAACTGTCTAGAGGCAACCTTTTGGGTCTATAGAGGAAGAACTTTACTGATGAAAGCTCTTCTGGAAGATATATATATACATATATATATATATATATATATATATATGAAAAATAAATATTTTAGGTTAAAAGATTCTTCCCTATAACTTCTGCAAGCAACAAGAATAACAATAGTATCACCATGAATAATTAAAACATGACTAAATTTAATTACAAATATTTCCAAATTAAGTAGCAATTCAGTAGTAATATTCCCAAATAGAAAAATAAAATCAAAAGTATTATTATAAGATATATATATATATATATATATATATATTATAAGTTCTATTATCTATGGAATCATGACGCTTAGAGTTTGGAGGAATCTTACTAGTCCAAACATCTCATTTTACTGAGGGCTCTAGACATTGAGCATCTTGATCAAGTCATACAGCTAGTGAGTTGCACAAGCCTATGTTCTTTTGAGTCCATATCTAGTGCTTCTTCTGTCTTAAAATTAATCCACCAGTCAACAAACTAAGGTTCTAATTCATGGTCTGATTTTATATATTAGGTAGTTACCAAGTTTGTTTCTATAAGACCCATGGCTTTTAATGACAATAATGTCAATTAGGCAATAAACACTTATTCAACGAATACAATATGTTAGGCAATTCTGGAGATAAAGAAAAAAAAACAAAAGACAACTTCTGTAAAAGAGTTCACAGTCTGAGAGGCAACAAGCAAACAACTATGCATAAACAAGCTATATACAGGATAAATTGGAAAGTCAATGGAGAGAAAGCACTAGAATTAAGAGATTTTAGAAGGTGGGATTTAACTAGGAAACAAGGAAAGAATGGGAGACAAGAAGGGTTTGTTGTCTAGAGATGGAGTGTCTTATGTAAGGAATAGCAAGGAGGTCACTGTTATTGGATCACTGAGTATGTGAGGGTTGATATTAGGTCAAAGAAGACTGGAAGGGTGGTAGGATGGGTGCAGGTTATAAAAATGCTTTGAAGACCAAATCAAAAATTTTATGTTTAATTCTAAAGATGATAGGGAGTCACTGAAGTTTACTGAGTAGAGGAATGGAGGGAAGGGGGAGTGTGTGTGTGAGGGAAATGATGAATTGCTAAAACCTGTGATTTTGAAAGATCATTTTGGCAGCTAAGTGAAGGATGGACTTATGGTATTCTATGCCTTAGATCTCTACAATTCAACCTTCATGAAAATTCATATCTTTTATGTCAGCATACTATAGCAAATGGTTTTATGAGCTAGGAAAAATAGTAACAAAATTCATCTGGAGCAACAAAAGGGCAAGAATAGCAAGGGAACTGATGGGAAAAAAATGGAAAGGAAGGTGGCCTACCTCTACCAGATCTAAAACTATACCATAAAGCAGCAGTCATCAAAACTGCCTGGTACTGGTTAAGAAATAGAGTAATGGATCTGTGGATTAGTATAGGTTCAAAAGGAACCAGTAAAGAGTACAGCAATCTAGAGTTTAACAAACCCAAAGACATCAGCTTCTGGGATAAGAACTCACTATCTGACAAAAATTGTTGGGAAAACTGGAAAATAGTAAAAAAAACTAGGCATAAATCCACATCTCACAACGCATACCAAAATAAAGTTAAAATGGGTATAGGATTTAGACATAAAGGGCTTCACCATAGATAAATTAATAGACAAGAAATACTCTATCAGATCTATGGAAGAGGACAAATTTATGACCAAATAAAAGTGTACATTATGAGCTGCAAAATGAATTTTTTGACTACATTAAACTAAAAATGTTTTGCACTAATAAAATCAATGCCAAAATTAGAAGGAAAGCAGAAAGCTGGGAAACAATCTTCACAACTAGGAATTCTGAAAAAGGTCTCATTTCTAAAATATAGAGAGAACTGCATCAAATTTATAAGGTTACAAGTCACTTCCCAATTGATAAATGGTCAAAGGATATGAATAGACAGTTTTCAAATGAAGAAATTAAAGTTATATATAAACATATGGAAAAAATGATCCTAATCATTATTGATTGGAAAAATGCAAATTAAAACAGCTATGAGGTATCGCCTCAAACCTAGCAGATTAACCAAGATGAGAACAAAGGGAAAATGATCAGTGTTGGAGAGCTGTGGGAGGATTGGGACATTGATGCATTTACTGGTAGAATTGTGAATGGATCCAACCTTTCTGAAGTGCAATATGGAACTATGCCTAAAGAGCAATAAAGCTGTTCATACCCTTTGACCCAGAAATTCCAATTGTCTAGAAGAAATTATAAAAAGGGGGGGGGATTTCTACATATTCCTAAATATTCTTAACAGCTTTTTGTTGTGGCCAAGAACTGGAAACTGAGGGGATGCCCATCAATTGGGGAATGTCTAAAGAAGTTATGGAACATGAATACTATGGAATACTGTTTTATAAGAAACCATAAATAGTTGGACCCTAGAGAAGCATGGAATGATTTACAGGATCTGATACTAAGCGGAGTAGAAACAAGACAATAATGTACATATTAACAACAATATTGTGAGATAATTATCCTTGATGAAAGCAGCTCCTCTCAGGAGTTAAGAGAGCTAGGACAATTGTTTTAGACCTGCTATGGACAATGCTATCCCCATCCAGAGGAAGAAAAACAAAACAAAACAAAACACACACACACACACACACACACACACACCCCCTTCAGAATCTGATGAACATTTTACAAAAATGATGTTTTATGTATCTCTTTCCCTTAATCCTAATTCCTCATACCAAAAGTGACTAATCTGTAAACATTTATCAAAAATATGTATGTACAAAGCTAGCCTGACTGTTTGCCACTGAGGAGAGAGGAATAGGAAGGGATGGTAGAAATTTTGTAACTTAAAAATATAGATATACATATGGATGAAAATAAATTAATTAATCTTTTTTAAAAAAGCAAATGGTTGGGGCAGCTAGGTGGCACAGTAGATATAGTACTGGTCCTGGAGTCAGGAGTACCTGAGTTCAAATCTGACCTCAGACAATAATTACCTAGCTATATGGCCTTGGGCAAGCCACTTAACCCCATTTGTCTTACAAAAACCTAAAAAAAAAAGCAAATGATTTTTATTAGGGGGTAGCATGTAAGACTGGGGGGGGGCAGGAATTGTAATCAGAAAACCTGGGCTAGAATTCTAAGCCTGGAATTTAGTAGTCATGTGACCAGTTAGGCAATCTTCATCCCTCTCAATCTATTTTATCACTAGTAAAATATGAATAAATGTATACATTTAAGGGCTTTGTAAGCTCCAACGTGCTAGGCAGATCTATAATTTATTATCATTGCTAACAGAAACAATATTATCTACTTCTTTTCAGATTGTTTTGCATCTCTACTTCTTTTCAGATTGTTTTGCATCATTTGCCAATGTTTTTCAAAATATTATTGGTCAATTCTCTGGAACAAGGAACTCCAGATTAAATGAATCATAGCAGTCTATTTTTTTAAGTTGGAATTTTATTCCTAATAATCAAACTTTGAGTTGGGGCAGGGATTAACATTTACTCTTAATTCTGGCTATAAAAATATAGTGTTATTGTTTTAGACCACAAGCAAATAAATGATCGGAGACGTTTCATAATTCAATTGAACTCCACAAACATTTTTAAGCCCCCACTATAGTTGAAAGGCAGAGAAAACTGGCTTTAATTATTTCTTGGGAGAACTTTTCTTTTCACTTTGGTTCATGGTTATTCAATATAGTATTGTCATTTGACAAAATCACAGAAAAAAGTCAGAGATAGAGGAATCTTTGCAATTGCTTATTCCAACTCTTATTTCATAGAAAAGAAAACTCAGGCTTAGAGGAATGAAAAGGACTTGCCCAAGTCACATGGTTAGTAACTGCCTAAACTAGGATTAGAAGCTACATATTTTGAATCTTACCCCATTATTTCTCTGACTCCAGTAATTCCCACTACACTATATTTTTATTTTTTTAAGATGTTCAAATTATGGCATGAAGTTGAAGGGGTGGTATATTGAATTAATATATCAACACATGTGTAGTCTCTCTATCTCTGTTTTTTTGTCTCTCTCATCTATCTGAAGTGGAAGTCCAAGATATCTTGATCAAGATTGTATGTATGTATGTATATAGTCTAAATTGATGGACTGATTCTAAAAATTTTCAAAAGTTACTGAGTAACATGCTAAAGCAGCCTAGTAATATGTATTTATATACATATATTTATGTATATATATGCTCTTATAGACATAAATTAACATATATACATATACCCAACATAATATACATATATTATACATATATATATATAAATCTCTATCTTGAACTAATACTGAAGATAGACACATAAATTAAACCTAGAACTGAATAGGAGATCAAATTGTTTTGCAATTAGAATATTTTGTCCTACTTTCACGCTACTCTTCTTAATGTATTCTACAATCTGTTCTAACTTGCCTACTTGCCATGCCCTGGTCTTGCCTGGCACTGCTCCACCTAATCTCACCCACATTTAAACTATAGTTATTGTCTCCAAGAGTAATAAAGCACAAGACCCTGAATTACAAACATGAGACAGGAGGAATTACTTTACATTTATCTAAAGAAAGGCTACATTTTAGACAGATTTCTATGTATACTACTATGGTAAATATTCTTGGCCTCTCAATATCTTGATGATCTTGATGTTGGTAATCTAAAAGTCTTGACTTTATAGATCTTAAATTGAGCTAATCAAGTAACCTGAAGTCCCTCCAGGCTCTAAAATTCCAGGAGCTGATGATTTTTTACATTTTGATACTTCAAAAGACCTGTAATTTCATTTGTATGGGCAGTTCACTCACTAACAGCTCTTTGTGCTCCCTCCATGCTTCAGGGGACATCTGGATGACTTGATTCTGATGATGTGATACTCTGAAATTGGACAGGTGGACTCACAGATAATATTATATACTTCTAGGGTTGGTACTCAAAACTTTTTGACTCTGGTAAAAGATGTCAGGTCTTGCCCTTCACCAACAAACATCTTTAAGAATTAACAAACACTTCCACTCCAAAATAAAAGTGAAGTACTTGTATGCCTACAATAACTGTTCCTCAGCCTCCACAAAAACAAAAACAAAACATGCATAGCTTTGACTTGATCATTTCAATGTATGTACTATAAGGAATTTGCTAACTTTATCTTCTGTTTATATCAGAGAACATTTGGTAGATCTTTTTTAGAGCTTGAAGGGAAAATTTCATGAGTTTTCACTCAGTGTGGTTTTGAAAGACTTTCTCGGGAAACACAACCTTTGGCAGTCTGACTTTCACAGATTTTTTTTCCTTAGTTCCTGCCAAAAGAATTTAGCCTTTTCCTTTCTTCTTTGTGCAGCACTGATGATACCCTATGGTGACAGCACCCCTAGGACTCATTTATTGGTTTTTTTTCCTCCACCAATGACAACTATGTGGAGCTAGCAGAAACACCACAGTTAATGATTTGGTCTGGGCATCTGCCTAGATTTGGTGGAGAACTTGAGAATATTTTCCCTGGAGGTGTACTCAATGCCATATTTCACACTGCTATTGTGTAGGTGGGACCTGCAGGGGACTTATAGATGGAATCCAAACCAAAGATTAATTGTATGTTAGATGACACTGGTACAAATCTGACCTTTTTGCAGCAGTTTTGACTCTGGCTTGAAGATGACATTGCACTTTAGGAAGGAAAAGTTTCAATTTGTTTGAGAGCAGTGTTATTTTCCCCAAATGAGAGAACTAAATCAATTTTCAATTTTCTACCCAGAGGGAACTTTGTTGTGTTCAGAGCTCAATAAAATGACATTTTGTCTCTAAGTAATGGTGTTATCATTTATATTTTAGTACTTGAAAAACAAAATAGATACTCAAAAAAAAAAAAAAAAACCTTGAGCCTGATTTCCAGTGCACTGGATTGAGAAGAGTATGTTAGAGCAGGGGTCAGCTAGGTGGCACGATGAATCTGGAGTCAGGAAAATTCTTCTTGAGTTCAAATCTGACCTCAGAAATTTACTCCTGTTTGCCTCAGTTTCCTCATCTGTAAAATAAGCTAAAGGAGTGGCAAAGAACTCCAGTATCTTTGTCAAAAAAAACCCAAATGGAGTCTTGAAGTCTTGGACATGATTAAAATGACTTAGCAACAACAAATATTGTAGAAGATAGCACATTATGAATAGAGAGCAGCCCTAGGAATCAGTAAGACCAATCCTAACTTTGATCATATAGTCTACGTGAAGTTAGACAAGTCACTTAAGCTTTTATTGTCCTAAAGCAACTTAATTTGATTCTCAGTTCTAGAATAGATGATTAGTTCTCTCATAGGACTAGTCTCTCCAAAACCAATGTCAAATGTAAGCTTCTTGAGGGCAGGGACTGTTTTATCTAGTATCTAACACAATAATACACTGTATAAAGAAAAACTAAGTTAAATAAGTTAAATTTGATCTACCAGGAACTGTAAATGAGGAAGCATAGATGGATTATGATATGATCCAATGGGAGGAGTACTCATTGGTAACAATGTAAATCTATTAAAGGTTAGAAAGATCAGATTGTTAGAAATTCCTGATAGTTATACAGTGAATAGAGTACTGAGTCTGGAGTCATGAAATTTTTGTTGTTTAGTCATTTCTGTCTGGTCAGACTCTTCATGATCCCAATTGGAATTTTTTGCAAAAATATTAGAGAGGTTTGCCATTTCCAACAATGGCTCATTTTACAGATGAGGAAACTGAGGCAAAAAGGGTTATGAGCAGCTAATAAGTGTCTGAACCTAGATTTGAACTCACAAGATAAGTCTTTCTGATTCCAGGTCAGTACTCTACCCCAATGGGTAAATCTGAGTTGAAATCTAACCTTGAAAACTTATTAGCTGTGGAACCTTGGGCAAGTCACTTAACCTGTTTGCCTCAGTTCTGAACTGTAAAATTGGGATAATCAAAGCATCTACTTTGTAAGCCTATTATTTGGATCAATGAGATATTTGTGAAAGTGCTTAGCAGTTATCTGGTACATAATAGGTTCTCTATATAAGCACTCTTTTCCTCCATCTTCTTCTAGTAAGTTTAATGCTACCTTTGTTCTCAAAAACTCTAGGGCAGGCTTTCCCAAATTAGCATCATGCACAGGTTTCAGCATAATTACAATACTGCTAATTACTTTTATTGTCCTATCATCTCTCATCATCTTTCAGATGAACATGAGACTCACAGCTAGAAGGGCCACCTTAGAGATAATCTAGATCACTGGTATCAAATGCAAAAACAAATAGAGGCCAAAAACCTTACTAAAGATCTTTACAGGCCTCATATTGACTTAGACCATATATTAATATTGCATTTTTTTATCTTGCTAAATATTTCCCAATTAGATTTTAATCTTGTTTGAGTCATACTCAGGAATGTTGTGAGTCTTATGCAGCCCATATGTTTGATACTTCTGATCTGTACCAAGCCATTCACTTTAGAATGAACAAAACCGAAGCCTAGAAACTTGTCTAAGGTGATATAGCAAAGGTGGAATCCAAACTCAGGTCTTCCAACAACAGTCATTGCTTTTTTAACAGCTGTATATTATTTTAATAAACTCAATCTCATTAATAACACACAAAAGCAATTCAAGATTATTTTCAGCATTAATTGCTGTCTATGGGCAAAAACAAAAACTATTAATGCCTCTAAGAGTACTTACAAAATACCATTAAAATAGGTAAAAAATGATTGAACAACAAATCTGTGAAGTAGACAAGACAAGTAATGTTATTCCCATTTTATAAGTGAGGAAACTGAAGTTGTGAATGCTGAGAGACTTTCTCATGTTCAGATGGGTAGGCTATTTAAGAGTCACAATAAATCAATCACTAAGCTTTCACTAAATGCTTATCTGCTAGGTATCATTCTAGGTACCAGGGAGTCAAGGACAAACATGAATACAAAGAAAAAAAATTCCTTCCCTCTTGGAGCTTACATTATTTCAGAAGAAACATTATGTGCAAAATATATATTTGAAATTTATACTAAAAAATCCAGATTTGGTCTAACTGGTAAATCGCACTCCTCAAGGAGGAAAGTCCCTCTACCAATACCAATTAGTACCAGTTCTGAAATTTACAGTCTTAAGAGAATATCCTATAGCACTAAAAAATTAAGTGACTTGTGTGGGGTCACATGGTCAAGATGTGTTACAAGCAAGATTTGATTCCACATCTTGAATGTGCATATTTCTGATTCCAAGGTCATCTCTCTATCTACTGGTGGACCTCTGGGACATAGTTTAATATGGAGCAGGGGATGAGGAGAGAAAAATACTGCAGGTCTTCAGAGGTAGTGACCTTTAAAGGAATTCAGGAATTTTAAGAGGATCTGAATCCATGTCTCTTTTCAATACTAGCGATCTTTCCATTACAACAAACTAACCCGGGCGGCTAGGTGGCGTAGTGGATAAAGCACTGGCCTTGGAGTCAGGAGTACCTGGGTTCAAATCTGATCTCAGACACTTAATAATTACCTAGCTGTGTGGCCTTGGGCAAGCCACTTAACCCCATTTGTCTTGCAAAAACCTAAAACAAACAAACAAACAAACAAACAAAAAACAAACAACAAACTAACCCTCTTGACACACATAGTCTTAAATACAGTTACAATATTTGCCTTAAACAGTTTTAAACAGGCTTTTATGGTGGTAGTCTTCTTTTAAAATGAATATTTAAATGACCTGATTAAAGTACCTTAAGAAAGAGTTGAATCTTTTATCTAGTTATGTTTTAAAACACTTTGACATTCAAGACATCTAAGTTAAAATTAACACATTTGGGAGCTGTTCACCAACATTTAAATGATCAATCTTAAGTAACTTTATCCATCAAGTTATTTTATTCATTAATATATTTTGCAACTATATCTTAGTGCAATTATCTAGACTTTCCCTTGGTCATTTGTAGAGTTGGTTTAAGAGTCATAATCCATCAGTTAACATTTATTCAGGCCTATATATCAGGTAGTAATGTTAAGCATGAGGGATTCAAGGTTAAAAAAAAAAAGAGGTCCACTCCCTCACAGAGCTTACATTTATCAGAGGAAACAACAAATGTACAAATACTGGCATAAATTGAAATTTATATGAAGTAATGAAGAAGTTCTTAAAATAATACATTTTAATGTTATGGCAACCAAGGAATTCATGTGAAGAAGAGAGATAATGAATGAGGATGAAGAGTTGTTCTGAACCAAAAAGCAATCAAATATTGATGAATTTTTCAGGCCACAACAATTTTCAATGACTATGGATAGTCTTCAGTACTCACAAAGATAACAAATCTTTGAAATGCTGAAGTAGTTTATTGACAACATTTGTATTCAGCATTTTTATACTGTTCTCACTTTGGCCAATACAAACTAAATATATCACCTGCATTAGTTTGAGAGGTTTATCATGAATTCTATGTGGTCTATCATTTGGCTAAGATTCATTTAATACCATTGAAACATAAGTAGATTTGGAAGCTACATTCATAAGGCTGATAAATGAAGATAAAAATGATTGCCCTCACTGACAGACTTAGGCATCGAGTAGAAAGAATGAAAAAAAAGAAGGGACGCAACAAAGAAGTTACAGGAGAGTAATACCAAAATTGTGCTTTCCACAAAAAAAAAACAAGAAAAAATAGTTTCAAGAAATAGAGAGTGGTCAGTAATATCAAATGTTAAAGCATAAATGTTGAGAAGGACTTAGAAAGACCTTTAGATTAAGCAAGAAAGAGTTCACAAGTTACCTGTAAATGTTGGGGTTAGAATGGAAATTAGACTTTTGGTGGCTATTCAGGAAATGGGCTTATAGAAAATGATGGCAGTAAGTAAATGGAATGGATGAGTGAATGAATAACAGAACTATGCAAATGACTTCTGTGTTAATATTTTCTAAGTTAGGTGGATACTTAAAGAAGTTTGAAGGCAGAGAGGATCTAATGGGCAGAAAGAGGTTGAAGATATTAGAAATGGATTACAAATTCTGAGAGTAATAACTCTAGAAGAATTGAAACTATGAGACTCAGAGTATTGATGAATGGTTTAATTTTAACAGAGAAAATAATTCATTCTCTATGAGTAGAGGGACCTCTGAGAAGGCAAAGAATATGTTGATATGTTGATGTAAACCTGGGGGGCAGATGGTAGAACTCTGATCCTTTGATTCTGTAATCCTTTGTTGAAAAGAGCTTACAATATCCACAAAATAGACAGAGAGACCATCTGCTAAAAGTGATGTTGAGAACAGAAATGGAAGACTGAGGAGAGAGAGGAAGATCCAAAATATCCATTGCTGGAGAGTTTGTTAGAGATTCAATGAGAGATGAATAGAAATTTAATCAACAGTAATCAGGTTGGATAGTATGAACCTCTGAAGGGCCAGGTCTGCAGGATTTTTCAGTTTATTTTAAACTTATATTGAAATATACTGAATTACTGTCACAATACTAATGTCATTCAACATATATATATATTTGGCTTTTTTTTTGTTGCCAACTGTTTCTAAATTTAACTTCACACTTCAGGATTCATTTATTCAAAAAAATTTCATTAAATATCTCAAAATTGTACTACAGTAGGTAATTAGTCTTATCAATCAATCAGCAAATATGTATAAATGTCTAACATATGTCAAATGAAACTCAGAGAACCAACCCCAAATTAAAGACAAGAACTATAGGATTCCATAATTCAAGGGTTGGAAGTAATCACAGTGATCACAGTTTAACACATAATATCAAAGGAGTCCTCACTATTGCATACCCAAGAGGTAATTTTCTAGAAAAAATATTTGAATTCAAAAGTTTTATAGAAAAGAAAAATGCACAACACCCTTAAGTCATAAATTACTTAATGGAAAAAAAGAAATAAGCAAGCAACAAATATAAGACCTCATATGAAAATTCTTCTGTAAATTTTAATTATAATTACCTTCTGTTTTGGTGTAGACAGCAACATTCCCATTGACAAGACCAGCATAGAGACACTGAGATGTGCAAGTTAGGCTCATGACAGTAGACTTCTCAGGTGTGAAAAAGTGTTGAAGTCTCACCTTCTTGGAACCTTGATTACTTTTATAAATAGAAATGCTTTAACAGAAAAACATAAACTAATAAGCATAAGTTTGACATATAGAGAAATGATTTTAAAACTTGGGAATTTTTTGCTCAGTAACATGAGCAAAATTTATTTATTTATTTATTTAGTATAATGGGATGAACATTAAAGTTGTAGGGAATAATAGGATATATATCTAGAAACAACTGTGATATAAAAACAAAAAGCATAAAGAAAAAATTAAAAGAAAAGATCAAATATTTCATTTATTTAATAATGGGTTTTAAAATGATCATGGCAAAAATATGCTGTGTGACTTCATCTTAAATTTCTAATGACTCTCTTTGAGTAAGTGGTGCTACTTAGATACCTTTCCTTTCATTTGAACAAGAAGCATCTTTGCTTGTTATAATATAGTCAATCATATTTTAGAAACATTAGTATTTAACAACCCAGATTTCTTGGAAGATCAAGCTAGAGAGTCATTACATTATTCTCTTCCAAATTAGGTCCAGGTTCAAATATGCCTACAATACAAAACATAGCTTCTTTTATTCTGTAGTACAAAGCATGTCAAGTTTTAAAAATATCTTAGTGGTAAATTTCATGGAATAAATAAAATAAAATTTTAAAAAATAATTGCCATTCATGCTTGGGGGGGAGAGAATAATAGAATAATTTTGATGTTCCTTAGTGGTCAAGTTCATGTGGATATTTGTACTCTACATACACCTGTATATATAATACATTGTACACACATGCACATTGGATGAAAATATCAGTTTGAGTATTATCCTAGATATATAGATAGGGGAAAGGATCTCAGAGGCAATCTAGTTCAGGCTTCTCATTTTATAATTGAGGAATCAGGTTCAGAAATGTAAAATGACTTTCTTGAAATTGATCATCAAATTTAGGATCTGAACTTCAGAACTTCTGACTTCAGTTAGTATCCTTTCTACTGTACAAAGCATGCAAATACACATATAATTTTCTCACATCAATGTTAAATAATTCTTTGCATTATGATGGTTCACTATTTAATTCTAATGATGAATCCTTTTGAGAATTAATCAGTTTGTAAGAATGAAAGATAATAGTACCTCCCTTCTTCTGTGCCCAGACATATAGTAGGTATATCTGAAGCTTTTCCAACTACAGTTTCAGAATCAGAGGTAACACTGGACTCTTTATGTTTCTTGTCCACTGGAATGTATAACATACAAAGAATTCGTGACTCCACATTGAAGCATTCAATCACTTTTGGACTGGAATGTTGAAATGAGATGATGGCTATTTGACCCATTTGATTAGTACAGCTGCCAATCTGAATTAGAAAATGAAGAGAAAAAAGATAATCAGCTGATGAAGGATTTCACAATCACAATTCACAAAAAACAGGTTTTAAAGAGGTGATGACTTTAAAGGAAACAGTGTGGCCTAGTCAGTGAAGGATAGGACAGGAATCAAAAAGACCTGGATTCGAGTCCTACCTTTAGAGAGATACTGTGTGATTATAGGGCAGAGATTTAACCTCACAGTTGCTTCAGATAACTCTCTGAAACTATATTTTACAAATGAGTTTACATCAGTAAAGAGAGATTCCACACCAGAAGCCCCTCCTAAATTGATTAAATCACATTTCAAGACTACCTTTCAACTCCAAAATCACCCTCATCCCCCGCCAAAGTGATTTTGTTAAGAATATAAAATATTGGGGCGGCTAGGTGGTGCAGTGGATAAAGCACCGGCCCTGGAGTCAAGAGTACCTGAGTTCACATCTGGTCTCAGACACTTAATAATAACCTAGCTGTGTGGCTTTTGGGCAAGCAACTTAACCTCATTTGCCTTGCAAAAAAAAAACCTAAACTAAAATAAAATAAAATATTTTCAGACTCAAACTGATCCTTAGGATCAATTATACCCTATTTTCTTAGATAGGCATTTTCTTCAGCAACAACACTTCTTACTTGTGATAGATTCATGTTTAAATAATAATAATAACAATAATAATAACTTCTATTTCCTCTTTGAAGTTTACAGAACTCTTTCATCAAATATTATCACATGCATATATTAATTTCATTTTTCATGTGAGGAAATTGAGGCTAAAAGGAAAAGAAGTGACTTGACCTTGGTTACATAGCCAGCAAGTGTTGTGGTCTAAGTTTTTATTTTGATTTGCCTGACTCAAAGCCAGAATTCTTTATGTTAAACTACCATTTGGCTACAGATTCTTATGTGTGAGCATACCATAGATAATCTTATTTATACACAATTTAAAATCTTACAAGGACAGAATACAGAAATTTACATGTAACACTATATTTCAAAGCATCATTCCTTTAAAAGCACATTAAAAATTGTTTTAAAAAATGAAAACAGAAGCAGCTAGGTGATGCAGTGGATAGGGCACCAACCTTAGATTCAGGAGGACCTGAGTTCAAATCCCACCTCAGACATGTAATACGTATTTAGCTGTGTGACCTTGGGAAAGTCACTTAACCCCACTGCCTTATAAAAACCAAAGAAGATAAAATAAAAAAATGAATGCAATCTAAAGTAGATACGAGAAGCAAATAAATTTCATATGATCAGAGATATAGAATTGAGGAGAAGTTCTAAAGACTTCCAATCCAACTCCCCTGCTTTACAGATGAGAAAACTGAAGACCAGTGAGTTCATATGGTTTGCCTGTGGTCATAGAAGTCATAAGTGTTAGATGTAGGATTTGAATCCAGGTCATCTGATTCCAAAGTCATGTTATACTTAAATTTTTATACTCTATAAATCACTGAGTATTTTTGAGGGGTGTTCAGACATGCAAAAAGCTACAAACATATCAGCAAATCTATTGCTGGAAGTAGAAATAAATTCAATAACTTGCCCTGAGTCAGTCAAGATGTGCCAAAGGTGAAATCTGAACCCAGATCTTCCTGATTCTGGTCACTTCTCTATCTACTATCCCATGCTACCTTTCTATAAAATCTCCTAAAACTTATTACAAATACTAAAAAAAAAAAATCTTATTTTCCCAGCATGGGAACCCACTAATGGGTAAATCCCAGGGATCTGAATTGACCCCGACATACCTAATAAGTATCATATAGTTGAGCCTGCATGTTCCAACTTCTAATCCTCATTCTCATTCAGAAGTAGGATGGATGCCAAATTACTAGTTATTGTTCTTTCAACTTTGTTGAATGATAACATGAACAGGGAACAAAGGGGCAGAAAGAAGAAAGGCTAAGTTTGGTCAATAATGTACCTTCCACACTTTTCACTAATTAGAAATCATTTAAAATGCAATTTAATTGATTTTTAAACTGACTAGGCAACTGATAGACAAGAGTGCCAAGCTTGGAGGGCTGACCTCAAATTTGATAGTACTTATGTTATCCTGGGCAAGTTACTAAACTTTTGTCTGCCTCATTGCTCTCCATTGTAAAACGGAGATCATAATAGCATCTATCTCACACTATTTGCTGTGTAGATCAAATAAGATTATTTGTAAAGCAACCACTAGAGTCTGAAGAATGAAGTAGGTGCTCAATAAATGATTGCACCTCTCCCCAACTCACACATCAGTGTAAATTATTTTAGTCAGATTGTTTTTCTCCCTCTATGCAGCAGATATCACTAATGGATTAAGATTTTAGCTGGAGGGCAAGAAGGGTGAAAGAGGGAAAAAGAAACATAATTTTATATGCTTAAGGTAAAGAAACAGTTTTAAGTAGGATGCAATGGTGGAGGAAGTATTTGGGCAGCCAGTTGGCAAAGGGGATGTTGTTAGGAGAGAGGGAGCCACAAGCTGGGAGGTGCTGTTAGAAAAGGAAGTAAGAAGATATATCAAACCTTAGAAGTCTGCTAAAGTCTTTCCTATGGTATCCCACAGATATTTTTGTGAGTCTCATTTTTTTTAATTGCATGAGCAAAGTTAGAATGCATTCGACTAAAAATATTTACTTCAAACATTAGGGAAGTTAATTTATGCTGCTCAACAGCTTCAACAATTTTTCCACATTTGGCTTTAGCAAGGTACATTCTATCTACTCCAAACTCTAAATAGCTTATTTCCTGAAGTCAGCATTATAGTGACTGCAAATTCATCTCTTTCTGAGTGCAGTACAAAAGTGACTGTTCTCTGGGAACTGCTTAATGTCATTTCCAGTATGAGAAGGTATCAAATTCATTCAGAACAGAAAAAAAATTATATTTCATCTTTAAGAACAATTGAATTAATTTTCCAATTACATTAAAATATTTATCTTTGTAAAGATACTAAACAAGAAAATTTTTTACCTTATATTTGATATTTTGACATTGGGATTTTTTCAAAACTATTTTACTTCTGTTGAATGTAATATTTTTCTTTAAATTTAGAAAGTCACTCAATTTTATTTTACAAAGTAGATGATTTTAAAAATTCATTTTTCAGAACCTCTCAGGGAACATTTCAAGGGCATATTTTTCCTTATCCCACATAACTCTACAGGAAAAGTTTTTAAATTCCATAGTTTTAAAAATAAAACTTTCTAATGTGTATGAATTGATTCAAAGTGAAATAAGTAGAAAGAACTAAGAAAACAATTACTATAACTAATAGAAAAGTGTAAAAACAAAAAAACTGAACACTGTATAATTATTGGTCCAGAAGAAGAAGAGAAATGATAATGTGTTTCACTCCTTGAGTGGTGCTGAGGATAGAGTGCCAGACCTGGAACAAAGAAAACCTGAGTTCAAATCCAGCCTCAGACACTTACTAGCAATGTAACTCTGGGCAAAGTCATTTAACCCTGTTTGCCTCAGTTTCCTCATCTGTAAAATGAGGTGGAAAAGGAAATGGCAAAGAATTTTAGTATATCTGACAAGAAAAACTGAAATGATGTCATGAAAAATCAGATATAACTGAAAAATAACAATCTCTTTAAAGATGTGGAAACTCTGGATATGGAACATTGCATGTACTTCTGGACTCATTTGATATGTTGATTAGTTTTGCTGAATTGGTTTTTTCCCCTTCCTCTTTTTTTTATTATTTGATAAAGGAGATAGTTCTCTGCATAGAGGAGGAAAAAAAGTATTGGAAAATTAAAGTGATTTAAAAACAAAGATAATTTAAAAAATATTTTCAAAAAACAAAAACAAAAAATAAAATTCCTAAACTGCTCATACACTTTGTCTCTGTGATCATACTTATTGTGTTTATATATTAAGGAACTCAAAGGGGGGAAAATATTACACATATATACATATATATACATATATGTATATATATACATATACAAAAATATTTACAAGATCACTTTTGTGCCATTAAAGATTTGGAAAGAAAGTGAGTGCCCATCATCTGGGGAATGACTGAAAAAAAACAACTCAAATGATCGGGAAATGTAATGGAATATGATTGTAAAGTAAAAAAGTAAAGTAAAAAGAGTAAAGTAAAAAAAATTATGAAGGATTACTGATGCTCAGTAAAACAAACAGAACCAAGAGAAGAGTGCAATGACTATTAATGACAAAAGAAAAAAACACTCAAACCAATAATAGTCCCAGAGAAAAGTAATGAAACCACTGACTCCTAGGAAAAAATGTTGAATGCCCTGTCAGATGGGAGTGGGGGGCTGGCAGAAGGTGGGATGTCCCAATCAGTTTGTTGTGTTTTGTATTTTAATTACTTTTTTTTTTTCAAAGGTGGTTTAGGGGGAGTAGGGAGAGGCTGGTTCAGAAGAAGAAATATTTTCAAAAAGGGCTGTGATGTATAAATCTTCAATGAAACTTTTTTTTAAAAAATTAAACAAAGCTTACCCAAAGGAATCCATGCTGCATGGAAAATGAATTCGGCTCAGTTTCATTGCCAAGATAAGGTTCTGGATTATAAGCAGCACATTCAATCTGAAATGGAATAAAATGAGCCATCCTAAGTTAAAATAGTAATAGTGCATTTTGTCTCTTTAGGATTTAAATGGAAGGCATTCTTTTCTTCTATCTTCTAAGATTTTCTGTTCTAATATTATAAAAATTAAAGTGACCAAAAATCTCCAAAATAAATAGACTTCCTGAGAAGTAAAATTTAATGTTTAATGGTTATTATCTCCCCAATACTTCACTCATCAGACCTCAGTTAAATAACTGAAAACAAAAACACCTATCACTGAACACAGAATGATCTTGCTTTTCCTTTAGCCATGCTTCATGCAGTCATTTGTCTAATAGGTCAAAGTGAATGCTAACCTTTCTCCAGCAAAAACAAAAGACATCAAATTAAACCAGTCACTGCCATGGCACAAGGAACTTCCAAAGTCAATAGAGACTGTGAATGTAGGACTACTTCCTTACAATGTCCATTTAAACTTTTCCTACTTTGAATCATCTAGCACATGGAACAAGTTTTGAGGAATCTCAGAGTTAGGAGTAGAAAATTACTATTAAAAACAAGGAATATTATTGGTATTTGACAAGAAGGAAAATCAATATAATTGAATTATAGCTAATTAATTTCTGTTCTCATATTGATAATATGGAGAAAACAATAGCAAAATGCCTCCAGGGCAGATATTTTATTTACTGAGCAATAAACCCAGCTCTTCACTAAAGTTTAAAAGAAAAAAAAACTTCTAATTATGACTAATTTGGGTTCCTGATAGTTTGCCAAGCAGAGGCAAATAGAACAGACAAATGTGAAACATGTGTCTTCCTCATTCAAATAATGTCATGAAGGTAAAAGAGCTGTTTTAATTCTGAAGACCCTGAAAGGATCATATTATGCAAAAAAGTTTCAAAGGCAAAAGCACTAAAATAGACAAGTTGTTCCTTGGCATTTCCTACTATAGGTGGCAGTTAGCTTTCAGAAGCCAACCAATCAAAAAACATCTATTAAGGATCTATTCTGTGACAATCAAAACTGAAAAATATTAAGGCAAAAATGAAAGTTAGTGCCCTCAAAGATTCTCCATTGTAGAAGGAGAGAGGTGCAAATCTAAGAAAATACCACAGATAAAAAGGCACAAGTAAATGGAGGGTTAGGAAGGTGACATTTGAGTTGTACTAAGAACTGAGGACAGAAGGAGGGGAAGATTCCAGGGGAGATGGGATGTCATTTGTGAGCAAGAAGACTAGTTTGGCTTGAGAAAAGTTGTCAAACTCTTGCTAAAAAAACTACCCTTAGAAAAGAAACCCTCATTAGCCGTTAATAAAAAGAGACATTCCTACTGGCAATCATTTACTGTGCTGACCAATCAGGAATGATTTCAAATACCATATAGTTACTAAAAAGGATGAATTAATCATTTTAGATATCACTGAACTTTACCTTAAACTCCTGTTGTTTGGCCACCATCACTGGCATGTGTTTAACAAGAAGGGGGTGTTTCTCCTTTTTTATCTGATTCCCATCATCTTCTACACAGAACCAACCTAGATGGTTCTCCTCCTCTGTAATCATATTCAAAGAAAATATAGAAGCAATAAACTCTTAATGACAAAAATCTTCACCCAAAGGTCAAATTGATAGGACTTTTACAATATTTTGTCTTGCTTAATTAAATTTGAACACTTGAAAACTTTGGAAATCTATGATTTTACCTTTGTGCATTCTCCCTCCTCAGATAACATGTCAGTCTATAACTCTGTGGATGGACAGTTTGGGGAGTTGTTGTTTGAAAATTCATCAGTCAACGTGGTGGGAAACTTCTCTAACTTAGCCAGGAAGCCCCTAGGACAACAGCTTTTGAGTCTGCACTAGACCCACACCCTAGGCTCATCCTGTTCACCAATGGTATCATCTTCTAGAATCTAGGTCTCCCCTTCTCCACAAATAAAACTATGAAAGATTTAAACAGCTAATCTCTTTCCAATTTATTGGGGAGCGGGAGGAAAGAGACAAAAGGGAATGAAGGGGGGACTTTAGAGTCAGTAAGAATTTAGAACACATGCAGTCATTTTAGAAATGAAGAAACTGAACCCCAAATTAGATAAGTGTTCCCAAGGTCATACAAAGCAGTATCAGAACTGGAATTTGAATGAAGGTGTTCTAAGTCCAAATCAAATATTCTTTCCGTTCCTAGATATTTTTTCTTATTATGATTTAAAAATAGTTTCATTGTTTTGTTTTTTTAAAAACTAGAGGGTGCTTTCAACCAACTCTGAGGTGCTCCTTATTTCCTTTAATACCACACTTCCTGTTGGCACTTCCTGAATGAGATGAAAACACATTAAACCCTGTGAAATCCAGCTGTTTTAATCCCTGTGGGTTTTATTAAAACAATCTGGTGCCTGAGTTCATCTTCAGCTGCAATGCGAATGAATTAGCTAACATTGGCAAAATGTTCTTTGATGAAAAATGCAACAAAAACTGAAAGTATGTAATAGGTTAAAAAAAAGAAACTATGATCTCAATAACAAAAAAAGACCTTTAATTCAGAAAGAAGAAAGCAGTTCATTTTTAGTTCAGGGCTTCAGTAGTTTGAAAAACTTTTAGTTTAAACTCTTATCCTGTAGAGATCACATTTCTTTTCCTTCCAAAGTTCTTTTGTAGCCCACTAAACTCCATTCACCAGGTTAGTGCTTCCTCTTTAAATGAGTCAACTTCAGGGGACCTTTCCATTTCAAAATAACACTTTCTTCATCAAAGAAACACAATTAACTAGGTTAATGAACTATTACTTCAGACAGTTAATTTTCTTTTTTTTTAAAGGGGTTTCCCCCTTGGCTTAGATAATACTTAAACACACACACACACTCCAAAATTTTCCTCAGTAATTTACATATCTATACACACACACACACACACACACATATATACATATATAAAATGTATGTAAATACAAAATGTTTTCATATGAGAAATTTTGAGGCCTAATAAAAATTAAGGAATGGATTAAAAGAAAATCAGAACAAATCCTGTTATTAAGTCATTATAATAATTTAAAGAGTTGAGGGAACCTTAAAGATTACCTCATCCAATTCTCTCTTTTTACCCATGACAAAATTGAAACTCAGAGAGGTTAAGAAGCTTGTACAAGGCAACACACATAGTTATTTGGTATGGATTAACGTCCAAGAGGCTAGAGTTGGAAGATTATTGAGAGAAAAAGATTTTCTTAGGTTAATAAAAGATTAATCTAGATTATATTAATAAAATAAAGCTAATTCCATACTAAAATTAAATAAAGGAAAATAATCTATATTATTCTTTAGTATGATTATTTTGTTTTATTCTTTAAAAACACTGGTATAGTCCATGTTTAAGTTTGACAATAAAGAAGCCATTTTGTTTGTTTTCCAATCACTATGGGAAGTCATTCTATTCATACTATCCTTTTATAAACATATTGTATTATAATCTTGAAAACTACCCAGGGAAAGTATAAGAATGCTTCATTTAATTTTAAGTAACTAAATCTTACCTAGGGCAAGCTTAGCCATCTGTAAGTTGTTGATCCAAGACTGTTTGATGGCAGGGGTAAATGTATTAAACACAGCTGTAAAGAAAGTAGGCCGTCCAGACCTGCCAGAAATAATAATAAAACAGTAATCACTTTTTCAAAAAAAGTAAGCTCCTTCACCTGAAATTTAATTACATGTTTTATCTCTCTAATACAATCATTGGGACTAAAAGATAAAGACAGTTCTATCATAAATAGTCATTTCCTTCCCCCCTCCCAAGTTGCTTATACTAAAGGAAGTCTCATTTAAGAGTTCTACTAACTTGTCTTGTTTCCCTGGGAGCTGCAACTGAATTCGACAGCAATCAGCTGCTCGGATTTCATCTTCTTTTTTCATAATAAGTTTTTGTAAACCCGATGTCCAATCATGTGCCACCGACTGATTTAAGTTCTGAAAACAACATAAAAATGATTAAAAGTAATAATAGCAATAGTATTCAAAGCAAGACTGTAGTTAAGAAAAATTTAAAATGCCAATAAATCTTATGTCTAGTGATAATTTTTTTTGGTAGTTCAAGGTACATTCTGCCATTGTCCAAGCAACAGTAAGATTTAATTTAAGAGAAGTTAAGCTGGTAGACAAAAGACTTAATGAAATTAGGGTGGGGGAGGAGGAGGAGGGAAAGATAGTTTTCATATTGTTTTTCAAAGGGGAATACTAATAATCAAATCAGTTTCTTGGGCTGAAATTTATCCTGATCCTTCCAGGAAGAGGAAAAAAAAGAAAATTAAATGTTGTATTTGATATCTCACAAAGTATTAGAGTTTCTGAAATGAAACTAGCACTGAAATTAATGCAGTTGGAAGTTTACCTGATAGTTTCCTTTAAGGTTTCCTACCAATTGACTGATTTGACCAACTACATTTAAGTCATGCAATAAATTCTGTAAATCATGGTACAGTTGTCCTGGTCCCATGTAAAGTTTGTCTGTAACAAATAAAAATATATAAAGATGTTGCATCAAAATATAAATCCAAGTCAAAATAAAAATGGAAAGAAAATAGAAAGAAAAAAATTCCTGTTTGAGGGGAATGGAAAAAAGCAAGAGGAAAAGAAAAAAAAGGGTAGTATCAGGAGGAAGGGGAAGAAGGAAGGAAGCATATACAATTGAATTATAGTTTGGCTGCAATAAGAGCCAATCTTCTGAAGTAGCATTAAATAAAAATTTTAAAATAGGTTTAAATCCTACTACTAGAATTTCTTGAGAAGAGTAATGATTTTCTCATTTTATTTGTATCCCCAGACTCTCTGAGGTGGCACACAGTAGACAAACAGAAGCTCTAGAGTCAGGAAGACCTAAACTCCAAGCTTTCTCTGCCACATATAGTATAAGCTATGTAACCTTGAGTAAGTCACTCAAACTTTCAATTCCCCCAAATCTTTACTAGACTCAAGTTATATAAAAGTTTCTGACAACTCTCAGTTTCCCTGTTTTTCTTTAAGACTCTGCTCAAGGTGAAGGGAGCAGAACCAAGAGAACAATGTACACATGAACATCAACATTGTGAGTTGATCAACCTTTGGATGCAGCTCCTCTCAGCAGTTCAGAGAGCTGGGATAACCCTATTAGGATGATTATTGACAAAACAAAACAAAACAAAAAATCCTTTAGAATCTGAATGAACACTACATTTACTTTTTAAAAAATTTCTCTTATGTACTTCTTTCCTTTCTCATGAATTTCTTTTCCTTAATCCTAATTCCTTATACCAAATATGACTGATCTGTAAACATGTTTAATAAATGTATATGTACAATATTCACCACTGTTCACTGCTGAGGGATGGGGGGTGGGAAGGGAGGGTGGAAGGAAATTGTGTAACTTAAAAATATCATATGCATACAGAAGAATGTTGAAAAACTTTCATAACATGAAACTGGAAAAATAAAATATCAATTTTTAAAAAAGACTGTTCAAGGCCCACCTTCTGAAGGCCTGTCCCTTCCTCTTCCCTAGGCTCTAGTTAATGTTTTCCCCTTTTAAATCACTTTTCATCTTCTGTGTATATATCTTATATTTAACAAGAGATTTATGTTACATCCTTCATTAGAACATTAGAATGTATGTTCCTTGAGATGTGTGTATGTGTGTGTGTGTGTGTGTGTGTGTTTGGACTTAAATACATGTGGATGATTGATCTGCACCAGTAAAGGAAGTTTCTTCATTGGAAGCACCAAGAAAATTACCATCAAGATCCCCCAACCCCTCAAAAAAATCCCCAGCACCTAGCATCTTTATAAATGCTTTTTTGTTTGAATGATATTGCTCTAACACTATTAATTGATTCCATTAACAAATACAGTAAAATAAAATAAAATTTTACATTAGTGAGAAATGGTAGTTTCAGAGAAACCAGGTTCTGCAGAAAAAAAAAAAGGATGCAAGACAGAGTTTCATGGCACATAGTCTTGACACTGTTAATTAGAAAACTGAGACTTATAATTCAGGGAATTGTCCCAAGGCCACACACTTAGTGTCATTACTCCTAGCCCTTTACTCCCCCATCCATCTCATGAGACCCCCAAAGGAATGGGCTTTTCTTGCTACTGAAGGGAATATCTTGACTGTTTATCAGCTCTACCAAGGCTTTGACTTAAAGATATTTTCTATTCCACTTTGAAACACTTACTTAAACATGCCACAGGCTGTTACTATCACAACTAAGAATAGAACTTTTCTTCACAATCACTTAGGTACCAAAAGACTGTCAGATTTACTATTAATGTACAAACTAATAGAAGGAAAATAACTCTGTTGCTTTTATATGTAAATCCTTGTCTACATGTGCTGCATAGCAATTACAAATTCACTTTAGCTTCTGTTTAACTTAGACATCTATTCATAGAAACCACAGCTTAATTTATTGCATGCAACTGAAATAAAGTTTCCAAAGTGGGCACTGAAAAAAAGGGGGGGGGCTTTGTTATCCTGGCTTTCTTTTGTAATTTTGCATTATGCTTTGTACCAATCCCCCAAATAAAATGAAAATAAAATTAGGAAAGAACTGCTTTTCATTATGCTATTTAATTATTTCTATTTACATGAAAACTTTAAAATGTTCCTACTTCTTTGTTATTCTTTTTCTATTTTGGCTAGTTTTCTACTGCTTTCATGATGTAGGCAAAATCTAAATGTGAACTTTAGCCAATATTCTGAAGGTACCTGGTAGAGGAAAGGGAATTGCATCCAGTGGGAAAGAAAGTTTCTCGATGTCAGAGAATGTTTTTAATTTTTCTTTGCATCCTAATGATTAGGATTGCAGGTGCTTAAAATGCTTGATGCAATTGTGGTGCATCACATGAATGCAATGAAATATTTTTACACTATAAGAAATAATGAATATAAAAACATGAAGAAGTATGGGAATAGACACAAAGTAAAGGATGCAGAACAAGAAAGATACGCAATGACTATACAATGAGCAACAAATATTCGCCAATTTAACTTTTCAGAGATTCTGCTTTTTTCCTTTTTAAAAACCATTTTAGAATAAAAGAAATAAATTAGATTTTTTTCTAAAAAACTTTTCCAATTGCAAATCTGCAAATTTTTATTTGATGTATCTCCATGATAGTCCTTACTTTGAAGTATATTTCTTTTACATATAATTGAAGATTAAATGTTGAACTGACTAGTTTTAAGTAAAGGTATCAAAGATTCAGAAAAGATGCCAGATGTTGTCAGATTAACTGAAATTAAAATGACACATTTTTTCAAATAAAACATTGAGAAACAATCTGACAAAGGATTTTTCAAATCTTTAATAATTGCATACTATCTTTTCCTAAATTTGGACCCATCAAAATAAAAATCTACAGTGTATCATCATTGCAATTCAGAATATCTTTAATGCTTCCTCCTGGCTATGAACATTTCTAGCCCTAAACTAGGAAAACTGCTCAGGGACAAGTTGAATATTTTAGTTGGACACTGTTTTAGAAGGCAGAATGAAAAGATTATAGCAGAAAGAATCCCACAATTGGAGTCAAGAAACTTAAGTTGAAATCACATGGGACAGTTTGTCCTCTACTTTCTTGAGTCTCAGTTTCTGCAATCAATCAATCAAAACTTATCAAATACCTACTATCTTCCTGTCATTGTGCTACTTGCAAAAGACATTCTCCTCCTTCTGGGAGCTCATAATTGATTGGGGGAGACTATGGGAAAATAAATATGCACAAAGGAAGTTAAATACAGAATAAAAGAAAATAAATAGCAGAGTGAAAGCACTTGAATAAAGAGGGGTTGGGAAAGGGTTTCTATAAAAGATTGGAATTTTAGTTAGTACATAAAGAAAGTCAGGGGAGTCAGTAGGTGGAGGTCAGGAAGCATAGCATTCTTGGCATGGGGTGGGGCAGAGAACAGACTAGAGGGATGGAGTATCTTGTTCTTGGAACAGCTGGGAGGTCAGTGTCACTGAATTAAAGAGCATATAACAGGGATAAAAAGACTGGAAAGGGGTTGGATTATAAAAGACTTTGAATGGCAAGCAAAGCATTTTGTATTTAATCCTGGAGTGGTGGTAGGGAGCCACAGGAGTTTACTGAGTGTATAGGAAAGGAGAAGAAAACAAGATTATTGAACCCAAATTTGAGGAAAATCACTTTAGTACCTAACTGGAAGACAGATTAGAGTAGGAAGAGACTTGAGGCAGACAGAAGTATCAACAGGCTATTTACAAAATAGCAATAATAATATCTGAATTACCTAACTCAGAGAGTTGTTGATCTGAAGTTTCCTTTTAAATATTAAAGTGCATGAACAGAGGTTAAGTAAATGTACAGTAATTTGAAGGAGAGAGCACTAAGGTGTTAGTGGGGGTAGGGATGGAGTGAAATTGGGAAATGTTTGCAAGAGGTGAAACTAGGGCTGAATTTCAATTTCAGATTTTCATCTGTTTGTCAAGAGACTCAAGGATATGGAATTTTAGCAATACAAGCTATTACAAGATAGCAATACAAATAGAGACTTTTGCATCACTTCTCTCCAGCAACAAATCACAACCTGATCTTTTCCTTGTCCCTTTTGCATGAGTATTATTCTTATTTTTCCCTTACCCTAACTGTGTGAGATAGACTGAATAAATATTATTATCGTTATTTTTCAGATAAGTAAACTGGGTAATAATTCAAGGTAACCAAGAAAAATGAATGACAAATTTCAGGGTAGAAGTCATAATTTATCTTATTCCTTGTGACATTTTCAGAATTATTTCATGGGATATTAGATCTAAAGCTACAAGGAACCCTAGAAGTCATTTACCCTATCCCTTTCATTTTATAGACAAAGAAAATAAACCCTGAATTTCCCCCAAATGTACACATTTAATAATTGGCAAAGCTAGGGTTTGAACCAAAATCCTCTGGTTCATTAAAAAAAACCCTGAGTTTTCATGTATCATTTTACTGAGGAAAAAGAGTTCTATCTTTTCTCTTTTATACTGCACAGTTAATGAGGGGATTTGAAAATAGTAACTGGCAGAGTATAAATTTTCAGTTAAAAGTTGACTATTCAACTAAACAGGTTTTCAAATAAAGTAGACATATAGGAGTACTGAGACTCCTATTAAAGAACATCAAAGATAACTTCAAGAAGAAAATTAGAAGTAGAGAGAAATGTGGTATGATTTGAGTGGATTAGTTAAAGGTATAAGTATGTTAATAGAATCAAATGAGTACAGAACCTTCCAAAATTCAAACCCATTCAAATATGGGAAAAATTTGATTTTGATTCAGAATTCACTATTGAATCATTTGGGAAAGGCAAATTGTTTGGTCTATAATGGAGCCATGGAAAGAGTATCAGTATTGTAATCAGAAGATCTAGATATGAAACCCAGATCTAACACAAATTAGTTGTGTGATTCAAGGCAAATTCTTAATCTTTATGAAGACTCAGTGTTTTAATCTTTAAAATGGGGATAATAATTCTCCCACTACCTATATGACAAGTTGTAAGAATAGATGTAGACTATGAAAAGCAATTTATGAAAAAACAAAATAGTATAGTGAAGGGAGTCTTTGACTGGGAGTCATACAAGATGAATTTGGTTTCCAGTTCTACAATTTAATAGTTATGAAAGTTGGAGTGACTTCTCTGACCCTTAGTTTCCTCATCTGAAAAATGAGGATAAAACTATTTCTATATAACCTATCTCATGTAGTTGTGATGAGACCCAAATAACAGTAATATTCATGCAAAAGGAACCAGGGAAAACCTGTTGCCAGAGAAGTGTTATAAAGGTCCCAATCCTTTGTAACTTTTTCATATAATCATAGCCTTTTCATTTACATGGAACAGAGACAGGTGATGGGAAAGGTTTTAGAAAATGATTCAGTCACAATAGTTTCACTCCACTTCTTTCCTGTTTGAAGAAGTAAGATTTTTTTTCTCATCCAGGGAAGTATGATAAGAGCTAAAATGGGTTTTTGGCTCTGTCAGATGCCAGTTGGAATGGACTCAGAGATAATAAAGAAAAAAAGTAATTCAAATAGGAGATAAAAGTTCAAAGAACAGACATGGATATAGGTTTTTAACGTTGTAGGAGAAAATATAAAGCAACTTTTCCTTGCATCTGATGTCTTTCCATGCTGTGCCTTTTCAATGGCAGTTCCCCAAACCTGGAATTCTCTCTCTTCATCTCTACCTTCTTATTTCCTTGACTTTCTCCAAGTTTCCATTAAGTCCCTCCTACAGGAAGCTTTTCCCAATCCCCTTGAATCTGAGTGCCTTCTGTGATTAGCTCATATTTACCCTGTAAAATGCCTGTATGTACATTTTTGTTTGCCTGTTGTTTCTCCCCAACAGAAGAATGTCTGCTTCTTCAGGTAACACTGTTGCCTTCCTTTGTATCCCCAGAGCCTGCCACATATGAAGGGAGATGCAGCCCTCCCTGAAGAGAAAAGGCTTTCTAGCTGCAGAATCTGCTGACTCAATAGATGAGAACTGAGTAGCAGATGGTCCTGGAAATAGCAACTCAGTTGGAAACTATTGCTAAGGCCCAGTGGGAAGGTGAAAAAACTATAGTCCTATGCAGAAGGGAAGGGGATTGCTAATTAATTGAGGAAGTCAGGTGGTGCATCAGATAGAGCTCCAAGTCTAAATTCAAATCCAACCTCAGACACAAATGTCTATGACCTTGGGTAAATCATTTAATCTACCTATCTGGGTTTCCTCACCTATAAAAAAATGGGCATAATAATAGTACCCACTTCCCAGGGTAGTTGTGGGAACCAAATGAAATATTTGTAAAGCACTTCACAAACCTTCAAATGCTATTTAAATGCTAAATATTACTAGTAATTATAAAATTCCTATTGGAAGTTTGAGGTGATCCCAAAGACATAGTTTGAGGTGATCCCAAAGACAACTGAAGGTCAGATAGAATAGAGATGTGACACTCATCATGATGTCCAGGGGAAAATAATAAATGGTAGACAGCAGATCCAGTAGAGGACAAAGTCAAAGCATCAGCAGAAGTCAGAAGAAGCTCTGCAAACCAGAGAAATGAGTTGACCATCCAAGGGCATAAACATAAACCTGGACATAAGCATTCTCCACATGTGATTCTTATTGAGGTCTAATCTTCTCACTGATCTGTATTTCTGGGAGAGTGATCCCAAGGTTTATAAGAAGAATGTTCTGTTATATTTTATTACTATGTGGTTTCATTAAATACCTTCCCTTTGAACTAACTTCTGGCTGACTAATAAAAGCAAACACATCAGTGGGGGCTTGTAGGCTACACTTTGGAGAGCATCCTGACCCACATAATCCCTAAAACCTGAGAACATTTTCTAGGGGCTGATGATTATGGGGAACCTCAGAGTTATATATAACTTGAAAGTGCTATATAAACATCAAGTATTATTATAGATTGCAATGCACCATAAATGTAAGTTCATTTATAATTTAGCTGCATCTTTCTCCCATATTAAATATACATAGCATATGCTAAAAGTGATTCTTTCCAGACTTAGTGAAAAAGTCATATACTAAGCTGAGTGGGTGCTAATGAGAACACAAGATGAGTAACCAGGTTCCCTGAAATCTATTCCTAGCTCAGTGGAAGATTCATTGTGTTACTCGGAGAACAGGGTTTAATTTCTCTGAGTCTGCATTCCATTTATAAAGTGAAAATGTTAAGAACTGGCAACCAAAAAATACTTATTAAATGTATGAAACATGTGAAAGATATAACTTGTCTTTTTATTTATCTGAATATGTTTTTGAAGTAATTAGGAGCTCTAATACCATAGGAAAAGATTTGAACATCTCCTAAAAGAAGCAATATTACCTTAAAAACTCACATTCAAAACACCATATGAGCTTAGTTGTTTTTCTGGCACTTAAAGTACTTTGGATGCATAATTATAGAACAAATTTAACCATCCAAAATGTTAACTGAGGCTTTAGTTTGCTGATGCCAGATTTAATATTACTAGACAGAATATTTGTTGTATTATTTGTTGTGAATGCAGCAAGGAGTGATGATAACTGAGGGAATAAGTCAACTTCCCAGATATCTCTGGATCAAAGATGCCACAAAAGTACAAAGTAGTATTATCTTTAACTTCCTGATCCCTTCATTTTACCAAGTTAGACAGTAGAAACTGAGTTTTCAGCTGGGTCTACACAAATCAGCTGGAGTCACATTGAAGAAGAGTAGTACTTTTTAATTTCTTCCATTACGAATCCCTTTGTGAACTTGGATGCTTACATACATAGTAATTCTAGCTCTGTTCTCCCTCTTCAGGCTCAACTTTCACTGACTAATTAATTCCAGAGTTTAAAAAAAAAAGAAAGAAAAACTTTTGCCAAAACAGAAACTATTGAGGTCTCCTTGTAGTGCTATCCAATCACATTCATACTATATATATATATATATATATATATATATATATATATATATATATATATATATGATCATTAAGAAAGTATTTGTCATTTTAAATAATATAAATAATATTTTTTATATAATAAATGGATAATTTGAAAAACAGTATGGCATAGTGAATAAGAAGGAAGCCTGGAAATCATGAAGTCCCAGATTCAGATCCTGCCTATTCCATGTAACAGTGGTAAATTAGCCTCTCAGTGCCTCAGACTACTTTCTAAGTTGTAGACAATTTGACAGACTGAATTAGTAGATGGAATTTCATATCCCTAAAAATAAAATTATAGGTTTGGCCACACCCAACTTCCAGAGACAACATAGACAGATATAGATATAGATACCAATTTATATTTGTAAGGATATTAGAACCATGAAGAAATATGTCTGGGATCCCTGCTATTAGGAAGGTTAAGACTGGTGGATCAATTGAGCTCAGGAGTTCTGAGCTGCAATAGTGTTGAAGCAAATTGGTGTTTGCATTAAATTAGTATAATCAGTGGTGTCTAGCAGGGTAAGCGGTGTGAAAAAATATTTTATTTTTGTTCTGGGAAGGAAGGAGAGAAGGAAGAAAAGAGGGAAGAAAGGAAGACAGGAGGGAAAGAGAAAAGGAAAGAAGGGAGGAAGGGAGGAAGGGAGGAAGGAAGGAAGGAAGGAAGGAAGGAAGGAAGGAAGGAAGGAAGGAAGGAAGGAAGGAAGGAAGGAAGGAAGGAAGGAGGAAAGGAGGGAGGGAGGAAGGGGGGGGGAAGGTCCTTATTTTTCAAAAAATAAAGTGGCAAAGAAATGAAAAGTGTTTTGTCACATTAAAAAAGTGCCCAGGTCAGGATGTCTTGGTTTCATAATATTGATTATATCCTTTTAAGAATCTATATTAGGGGCCTGCTAGGTGGTGCAGTGGATAGAGCACTGGCCCTGGAGTCAGGAGTATCTGAGTTCAAATCCGACCTCAGACACTTAATAGTTACCTAGCTGTGTGGCCTTGGGCAAGTCACTTAACCCCACTGCCTTGCCCAAAAAAGACAAAACACACATCTTGAAGAATGTGATGGCTGGAAAGTTATGCACCACAAATTTTCTCCCTATGATACTTCCTTATATAATCCTAAAGTGACATTTAGTTTGACACATCTTAATATATGAAAAATCTTCTAAAAGCTGTAGTATTGATGCAAATAAGCCATATGTGAGCTCAAATCTCATGGCCTTGTATGACTAAAAGTGAACTATGAGTCAACAATATGATGAAGTATCCAAAATTAAAACAAGAAAATAACTTCTTTTGTGATTTTAAGTTGCATTAAAAGAAAGTATAATGTCCATAATAGGGAGGTGTAAATCCCTATGTATTTTCCTAAAGTGAGATATTATATGTTATATTGTATTCAATTGATGACCAAAACAAATAAAAGCATTAATAAAAACAGAAATATTTAGAACACTTTCAGTGTGGTAAAGAGAACAAAAAACATGCCCTACACCAGAAGAAGGAAACCTTTTTTTTTTCAACCAAGGGCCATTTGGATATTTATAACATCATTCAGCTGCTATGTTTGGTCAAACATTTAATTATTCACCACTACAAAACTACTAGTCCTGCCTATGGTTGCCATGGCAATGCCATTCCAATTGTCCCATGGGCCGGACGTTCTGTGCTCCTACTCTACAGGTATTTATTATGGGTAGTGAAATGATTAGTCTGGAGAAGAGGACTTAGGAGGAATATGCTCTACTTTAAAACATTTCAAAATTTGTCATAGAGGAGTTAGGATTAGTCTATTAGGCTCTCAAGCTGTCTAATAATTAAAACTGTACAAAAATGGAACAGAGTACCTCATGGATTTATGTCTCTTATAACATTGGGTATATTTACATAATAGCAGTTTTTTAGGGATGGATATGACTGAAAAGTAAGAAGCTTTGAATTCAATGCCTGTATTAATATGTCTTTTCTTCATGTATAGATTTTTTAAAAAATATGACTTTACTTCAAAATTTAATAAATAATCCCTACCACATTCCTATAATTAACATGGAATGAAGATATAGATGGAAGTAGTTGAGACAAAGTGATTTATTCATGGTTGCCTAAGTTGATAGAAGCAGAAGTAAGAATAAACCTGACAGATTCATTTCTGCTTTATGTCACATTTCATCCCCAGAATTATGCTGGAAAGTAGGGAGGAAAAAAAATATAAGAACAGAAAATAAGGATTCTTTCATGAGGAAGAGATGTATTCATATTCCTTAGAAACCAAACCTAACTCTGTATTTTGATAATTCCATCCAATAATCCATTATTAATTAAGCACATACTATTTGTCAAACACCGTTCTATATGTGCTGGGGATATATATACTAACAGTGTTTGTCCTCCAAGATAGTGTCTTCTCTTTTCCCTCTCTATAGTGATCTTATCAACTGCTATGATTCAATGATCATTTTTATGTTGATGATTCCCAAATCTACTTATGTAACCAGATAATGTATTTCCAAGAACCAATTAAATATTTTGCAGTCAATGTCCCATGGACATCTTAAACTCAACATGTCTAAAACTGAACTTATTATCTTTCCTCTCAAACCCAAAGACAACTTTTCTAATATTTGTAAGGCTACCCTGGTCATCCAGGCTCACAATTTAGGTGACCTTAACTCCTCACTTTCACCTTCAAATCCAATCTATTCCCAAGTCCTTATCAATTCTCCCTTTTAAACATCTTTTTCATATAATCCCTCCTCTTCTATGACACTGCCATTACACTGGTAGAGGCCTTCATCATTTTAGGTTTGGACCACTTCAATAATCTGCTGATTGGTCTCCCTGTTATAAATGTTTCCCTACTCAAATCCAGACTATACCCAGCTTTCTAAAGCAAAAGTGTGACCAGGTCATACTTTTATTTAATAAATTCCAGTCCCCTCAGATTTTTCCTGTCTTCTGACATGTTTCTAACCTTCATGTACTCTGTGATTCAATGACAATGATTTCCTTGTTGTTCCTCACTGAAGATTCCCTTTCTCTTAACTTTGTGAACTTTTACAAGCTGTTCTCCCAGTTATGGAATTCTCTCCCTCCCCTTTTTAGAACCAGAGAGAGTGGTTCTCACTTACTTTGCAAATAAAACTGACATTTCTCATAATAGGATTTAAGGAAGTTCCTGGTCTTTCTTCTTCCATCTTGTACTGTACTATTCCACAACTCTGTGTCCTAAAGTAGTCAGGCAATCTTACTTATTCATTTATTGTTTATTTGTTTTGTTTTTTGCAAGGCAAGTGGGGTAAAGTGACTTGCCTAAGGTCACAAAGCTAGGTAAGAATTATGTTTCTGAGCTCATATTTGAACCCAGATCCTCCTGACTCCAGGGTAGGTGCCACCTAGCTGCCACAATCTTACTTATTTTACAGGAATCAAATTAATTGTCCAACCAGTGATAATCATTCAGTTATGTGTCAAAATGATATCCTGATAATAAAGTTCCCATAAAAGTACTCTGATAATGAAGCTAACATGGAAGTAACTCACAAGTTATAATACAGATGAAAAGTGACACTTTTATCATGCTTGTCAATAAACTGTGTAATAAATATAACTGTCCTATAAGAAACAATCTATAAGAAGACTACAAAGAAGCATGAACTGTTGAAAAATGAAGGAAACAATCAGAAAAACTATACATACAATTATTGCCACACTAATAATGGAAAGAACCAAAAAAAATTTAACTGAACAATCTGTAATTAATCCTCCAAAAGAAAGCTTTAAATTTTATCTTTCTTCCTCCTCCTTTGCAAGGAAGAGTTCTTAGGGGTGTGCAACATTACATCTACTGCTAGACTCAGTTAATATGTTTGGTTTAGCAGAACTGTCTTTTTTCCTTTCTATTTTTATTCCTTTTTACAATAGATGGCTCTCAATGGAACATGATATTTTTGTAAAACAAGGAAATAAAATATAAAAACTATCAATAAAAATTTATAATAGTATATATTATATTATAAATATAATAGTATAATTAGTATAGGTACAAATGATGGTGTCCAATATAACCACCAAGAATAAACAAATAAATAATACTTTCACAACAGTGTCATTTAAATATTCCAAGACAAAGTTTTTATAGAAGTTAATTTTGCCTTCTTATCAAATTTTACTAAAAAGGAAAAAAACTTCTATTTATAGAATTTTAAAATATACATACTTAGAAATAGCTCTACATGTTTGAGAACTCCTTGATTTGGGGAAACAAATGAGGCCCAATCTCTCACTCTTTCCTGTTAATAACATCAGAAAAGTCAATAACATCAGAAAAGAAACAATAACATCAAAAAAAGAAAAATAAAAGAGCATTGACATTTTTATTCTTTTTATTGAAACTTTTTTGTTAGTCACATACTTTTTCAACTATGAAGTGGCAATTTGCTTCCAACTGTAGCAGAATTGTCTAAATCTTCCTCCTACATATCCTTTACAGATTGTGTCAATCAAAGAAATGGAAAAGGCCTATTGTTACCCACTGTTGTCATCTTCCTTGTCTGACCCCAATTGAAATTGGAAGAGTTTCTCAAAATATACTTCCTAATATTCTTTCCAGGCTACCTTTAGGAATTGCCACCTCAGGATATTGCTACCCATTTGTTTACTGGTCTAATGAATTTTCTTTAAAAAGTTTAAATAATAGTATATTCAATATGTTTATAAAGTTTCTGGAATCATCTTATAAAAATAGTTAAAATTCTATTGAGAATGATAATGTTGGTATCAACTAATATTTGCAAGATATAAGTACATAAGAATACCCTATATATTCACAAATTTCTTAAGATAGAAAAACTAAGGAAGAAAGTTAGTTTGGCATAGGAAGAATAAATAGAAGTATAATTACTGGGAAGTCCTCCTTCTTCACCTTTTCTCTTTGGAATCCCTCATTTTCTTCAAATTGTAGCTCAAGTACCAAATTCATAGATCTTTTTCTAATACTTCTCACCAACCACTCCCAAACACTAGTGGCCTTCCTCCAAAATGATTTTATATTTCCGTACACACACACACACACACACACAGTTTCTCTGGTTTTTATCTTTGAGACTAGCAAAGTGTCTGGCAATTACCTTAATAAATACTTGCTGATTGACTAATTGATTATAAGGATTTTATTTTTAAAATTTTCAAGTTCTTCAGTAAGAATGCCCTTGGTCAATCCAGACTACAGTTCCTGCTCAATAGACCTCTTGAGTTGATATAACTAAAATAATGTATTACTTCAAAAACCAACCTAGGAATGAGTTTCCATACATATCTAAGCTGATCCCAGATAAGAGATAATCAAAGGTTTACAAAAGGCTCAAAGTCAAAGCCCTGCCAGCTTGGGAGTTCAAAGATTAGATCAGTCTGCTCACTTAGCTTTCAGAAACTCAAAATCACCTCCATACTACAAAAAGTTATAATGAAGACATTAGTGGAGTCAGATACATAATGGTTGCACTAACTGACAAAAAACAAATAAGTAAAAAATCTTATTTCTTTAAATCTTATTTCTTTAGAGAAGGAAATGACCATAGAGGCATATTTTTCAGTTACAGATGATTTGAACTTATCAAAAGTATTTAGGCACTCTATTATTATTTCATGGATATTGGGTACCAAGTCCCAGGGGCAGCTATGTGGACAGCTGATGAAAATAGTGGGCTTAGAATCAGGAAGACTCCTTTTCATGAGTTTAAATCCAGCCTTAAATAGTTACTGGCTATGTGACCCTGAGTAAGTCATTTAACCCTGTTTGTCCCAGTTTCTCATCTGTAAAATGAACTTGAGAAGGAAAAAGCAAACCATTCCAGTATCTCTGCTAAGAAAATCCCACAATAGGATTACAGACTGACACAACTAAAACAATTGAAAAACAACAAAAATCCAGATCTCCATTAAACAATTTTATTTTCCTTTCCAATCCAAAGGAAACAAGTAAAATAAGAATCAAGCATCTCTATGTTTCCAACATTCATGATTTTTATTCCATCCTTATAAAAAAGAGAAATATTTTTTAGAATTCCTAGTTGCCTCCAAGAGTTCAAATGTTAACTTCTAAAGTGGCCTTTCCCTGAATTTCCTCAATTCCAGTTGCTAGTACCTTCCTCTCTAACCTGAACTCTTTTCTGGACAAATCTTACACACACACACACACACACACACACACACACACACACATATATGTATGTATGTATATGCCAGGCCACTGAGTTAACTCCCCAGGAATACCTGAACCAATCCCTCCTCCCAACAAAAGTCTCTAGGGAAAGGGCCCAAAATGAAGAAAGGCCAGTGCATACCAGGGTCCATTGAATGTTACCTTTCAAATAAGGATACAAGCTCAAAGGAGAACATGAATTGGTCTCTAGCCCAGAAAGAGTTCTTACAAGAGATCAGAAAGTAGTTCAAAAACCAAATGTAGAAATTGGGAAAAGAAATGCAAGAAAAAATGGACACTAGGCAAGAGAAAATTAACATCTTACAACAAGAAAAGAAATCCTTTAAAAACACATTAGGCAAATGGAAAAAAAGATTAAAAACTCCTTCAAAAACAGAATTAACCAATTAGAAAAGGAGATGCAAAAGGTAATGAAGAAAACTCTTCTCTAAAAAAAATGATTGTAATCTGTGGAAACTAATGATTTCATGAGAAACCAAGAATCTGTTAAAAAAATCCAAAAAACTTAAAAAAGAAGAAAAATGTAAAATACTTCATTGGTAAAACAACTGACCTGGAAAATAGACCCAGAAGAGATAATTTACAAATCATAGGCCTTCCTGAAAACCTTGAAGAAGAAAAAAAGAGCCTGATATCCAGGAACCAGAGGACAAAATGGTCATTGAAAGAATACATCATTCCCCTTCTGAAAGAGATCCCAAAATGAAAACACCAAGGAATATTGTGGTCAAACTCCAGAACTATTAGATCAAGGAGAAAATCTTGCAAGCAGCCATAAGGAAACAATTCAAATAGCAAGGAGCCACAGTAAGGATTAGAGAGGAGATGGCTGCATCAATATTAAGGGATCGAAGGGCCTGGAATATGATATTCTGAAGAGCAAGGGAGATTGGATTGCAGCCAAGAATTCAGTATCCAGAAAAACAGTCTTCTTTTCCAGGACAAAAGATGGACATTTAATGAAAGAGCAGACTTTCCATTTTTCCTGATGAAAAGAACAGAGTTAAACAGAAAATTTGGTCTTCAAACAGAAGATATCAAGAGATACATGAAAAGGTAAACAAGGGAAAAGAGAACAAAGTTATCCAATAAGATGAAAATGGACATATCCACACCTGGGAGGAAGATATTCATAACTCTTGTGAATTGTAATTCTATTAGAGGGAATATAAAGAAGTAATGGACTCTCATGACTTGTCTGTGACTCTGATGGAATGATTTTAAAATAATATCTCCTTAAAAAAGTGGGAGAGTGGGGCAGCTAGGTGGCACAGTGGGGGGGGGCAGCTAGGTGGCGTGGATAGAGTGGATAGAGCACTGGCTCTGGAGTCAGGAGTACCTGGGTTCAAATCCTACCTCAGACAGTTACTGATAATTAATGATAATTACCTAGTTGTGTGGCCTTGGGCAAGCCACTTAACCCTATTTGCCTTGCAAAAAAACCAACCAAAAAAAAGCGGAGAGTAAAGAGATGGAGGAAGGGGGAGACTGAATGGGGTAAATTACAACACATGAAGAGGTACAAAGGACCTATTGCAATAGAGGGTAAGAAGGGAAGAGGTGAGAACCACCTGAATCTCTCATCAGATTTGGTTCAAAAGAAGGATCAACACACACACACACAAACACACACTCAGTTGAGTTTAGAAACATATCTTACCTTTTAAGTATTAAGAGAGGAAAGGGGGAGAAGGGAAGAAAAGAGCCAACTAACAGAAGGAAGGGAAGGAAGAAAGGGGAGAGGGAAATGGGAAAGAAAGGGGAGGGGGATTGAATAGAAGGGAGTGAATACACTGAAGGAAGTGGTATTCAGAAGCAAAATACCGGGGAACAGGGATAAGGTGAAAAAAAGGGGAAAATATAAATGGAGGGAAGATAGCATTAAGAGTAATAAAGAGTTAGTAATTATAACTTCGAATATGAATGGGATAAACTCTCCCATAAAATGGAAGCAGATAGCAGAGTGGATTAAAAAACCAGAATCCTATAATATTCTTCTTATAAGAAATGTATTTGAAGCATAGAGATATACAGAGTCAAGGTAAAAGACTAGAGTAGAATATATTATCCTTCAGCTAAAGTGAAAAAGGCAGGGGTAGAAATCCTTAACTCAAACAGAGCAGTTGCACAAATAGACCTCATTAATAGAGATAAGAAAGGAAACTTTACCCTCCTAAAAGGTACCATAGACAATGAAATAATTTCAATACTAAATATGTATTCACAAGCATTAAAGCATCCAAATTCTTAGAGGAGTTAGGAAGACACAGATAGAAAATCTCTACTGGTGGGAGACCTCAACCTCCCTCTCTCAGAATTAGATAAATATAACCATAAAATAAACAAGAAGGAAGTTAAGGAAGAGAACAGAATGTTAGAAAATTTAGATATGCTAGATATTTGGAGAAAACTGAATGGGGAGAGAAAGGAGTATACCTTTTTTTCTGCAGTTCATGATATCTATACAAAAATTGACCATGTATTCGGGCATAAAAACCTCATAATCATTGCAGAAAAGCAGAAATATTGAATATATCCTTTTCAGATCATAATGCCTCAAAAATCATGTGCAATAAAGGACCATGGAGAGATAGACCTAAAACTAATTGGAAACTAAATAACCTCCTTTTAAAGAATGAGTGTATCAAACAACAAATCATAACAAAACTTACAGAATACAATCAAAGCAATTATTAGGGGATATATATTATATCTCTACATGCTTACATGAATAAAATAGAGAAAAAGGAAATCAATGAACTGAGCATGCCACTAAAAATTTAGAGAAAATAAATGAAAAAAATCTCCAATTAAATATCAAGTTAGAAATTCTATAAATTAAAGGAGAAATTAATAAAATCAAAAGCAAGAAAACTATTGAACTAATAAATAAAACCAAGAGTTGGTTTTATGGAAAAAACCCAATAAAATAGATAAACTTTTTGGTTAATTTGATTAAAAAAAGAAGAAAACAAATTACTAGTATGAAAAATGAAAAAAAAAAAAAAGGTGAATTCACCAACAATGAGGAAATTAAAGTAATAATTCAGAACTATTTTGCCCAAGTGTATGCCAATAAATTTGATAATCTAAGTGAAATGGATGAATATTTACAAAAATATAAATTATCCAGGTTAAATAAAGAGGAAATTAAATACTTAAATAACCCTATCTCAGAAAAAGAAATTCAGCAAGTTATCAATGAACTCCCTAAGTAAAAATCTCCATGACCAGATGGGTTCACAAGTGGATTCTACTAAACATTCAAGGAACACTTGGTTCCAATTCTATATAAACTATTTGGAAAAATAGGTGAACATGGAACTTTGCCAAATTCCTTCTATGACACCAATATTGCACTGATACCTAAACCAGGAAGAGTCAAAACAGAGAAAGAAAATTATAGACCAATTTTCCTAATGAATAAGGATGCAAAATCTTTTTTTAAAATTTTATTTATTTAAGACAATGGGATTAAGTGACTTGCCCAAGGTCACACAGCCAGGCAATTATTAAGTGTGTGAGGCCAAATTTGAACTCAGGTCCTCCTGACTCCAGGGTTAGTGCTCTTTCCACTCCACCACCTAGCTGCCACTGGATGTAAAAATCTTAAATAAAATATTAGCAAAATGATTACAGCAACTTGTCACTAGAATAATACACTATGACCAAAAAGGATTTATTCCAGGACTGCAGGGTTGGTTCAAAATTAGGAAAACTGTCAGCATAATTGATTATATCAAAAAAACTAATAGAAATCATATGATTATCTCAGAGCAGCTCAGTGGTGCAGTCAATAGAGCACCAGGCCTGGAGTCAGGAGGACCTGAGTTCAAATCCGGCCTCAGACACTTAATAATTACCTGGCTGTGTGGCCTTGGGCAAGCCACTTAACCCCATTTGCCTTGCCAAAATCTAAAAAAGAAATACAATTCATTTGGGATGGCTAGGCAGTGGATAAAGCACCAGCCCTGGAGTCAGGAGTACCTGGGTTCAAACCCAGCCTCAGACACTTAATAATTACCTAGCTGTATAGCCTTGGGCAAGCTACTTAACCCCAGTGCCAAAAAAAAAAAAAGAAAGAAATCATATGATTATCAATGCATGTTGAAAAAACCTTTGATAAAATACAGCCCCCATTCCTACTAAAAACACTAGAGAGCATAGGAATTAATGGATCGTTCCTTAGAATAATAAGCGGTATCTATCTGAAGTCATCAACAAGCATCAAATGCAATAGGGATAGGCTAGAGGCATTCCCAGTAAGATCAGGGGTGGAAACAAGGATGCCGTTTATCGCCACTACTATTCAATAAATGATAGAAATAAAAGAAAAAGAAATTGAAAGAATCAGAATTGGGAGGTAAGAAACAAAACTTTCACTCTTTGTAGAAAATATACTAAATATCTATATATCTAAAAACTACTGGAAACAATTAGCAACTTTAGCAGTAAAAGGATATAAAAATAAACCCACAATAAACCCTCAACATTTCTATATATTACTAACAAGATACATCAGCAAGAGTTAGAAAGAGAAATTCCATTTAAAACAACTTCAGACAACATAAAATACTTGGAAGTCTATCTGCCAAGGCAGACTCAGAAACTCTATGAAAACAACTACAAAACTTTTTTCACAAATATAATCAGATCTAAATAATGGGGCAAATATTAACTGTTCATGAATAAGTAGAGCTATTATAATAAAAATGACAATTTCACCTAAATTAAACTACTTATTTAATGTCATACCAATCAAACTTCCAAACTTTAGTGGGCTAGAAAAAACTGTAACTAAATTCACATGGAGAAACAAAAAGTGAAGAATTCAAAGGATTTAATGAATAAATGCAAAAGAAGGCAGCTTACCTTTACCAGTTCTAAAATAATATTATAAAGTATCAGTCATAAAAACTGTCTGGTGGGGGTAGCTAGGTGGCACAGTGGATAAAGCACTGGCCCTGGAGTCAGGAGTACCTGGGTTCAAATCCGGCCTCAGACACTTAATAATTACCTAGCTGTGTGGCCTTGGGCAAGCCACTTAACCCCATTGCCTAGCAAAAACCTCAAAAAAAAAACCAAGCAAACAAACAAACAAACAAACAAAAAACCTGTCTGGTACTGGCTAAGAAATAGAATGGTGGATCAATGGAATAAATTGGTACAAAAGATAAAGCAGGGAAAACTGCTTGGAAAACTGGAAGATAGTATGGCAGAAACTAAGATTAGACTAATATCTCATACTCTACTAAGATAAGATCAAAATGGGTGCAGGATTTAGACATAAAAGAAAATATTATAAACAAATGAGAAGAATAAGAATAGTTGACCTGTCAGATCTATGGGAAGGGGAGAAGTTTATGATCAAGGAAGAGATAGAGAACACTATAAAAAAACAAACTGCCTAATTTTGATTACATTAAATTAAAAAGCTTTTGCGCAAACAAAACCACAGTAACAAGATCAAAAGAAATGCAGTAAATTGGGAAACCATTTTTACAACTAGTGTTTCTGTCAAAGGACTCATTTCTAAAATATATAGAGAACTGAGTCAAATTTATTTTTTTAAAAAAAAGTCATTACCCAATTGGCAAATGGTCAAAGGATATGCAAAGGCAATTTCAAACAAGGAAATCAAAGTTATCTATAGTCATATGAAAAATTGCTCTAAACCATTACTGATGAGAGAAATGCAAATTAAAGCAACTCTGAGATACCTCCTCACACCTTTGGTTAGAAAGGATAATGATCATTGTTGGAAGGGATGTGGGAAATCCCAGACACTACTGCATTGTTGGTGGAGCTGTGAAGTGATCCAACCTTTCTGGAGAGCAATTTGGAATTATGCCTAAAGGGCAACTGATCCAGCAATACCACTACTGGGTCTATATCCTGAAGAGATTATGGAAAAGGGTTAAACACCCAACATGTACAAAACTATCCATAACAGCTCTATTTGTGGCAAAGAACTGGAAATTGTGGGGATGTCCATCAATTGAGGAATGGCTGTACAAATTGTGGTATATGTATATGATTGAACACTATTGTTCTGTAAGATGGGATTTCGTTAAAGCCTGGAATGACTCGCATGAATTGGTGCTGAATGAGATGAACAGGACCAGAAGAACATTATACATCTTAACAACAACATGGGGTGATGATCAACCTTGATGGACTTGCTCACTCCATCAGGGCAATGATCAGGGACAATTTTAGGGTATATGTGTTAGAGAAAAACATCTGCATCTAGAGAAGGAACTGTGGAGTTTAAACAAAGACCAAAGGTGATTATTTTCAATTTTTAAAAAGTTGTCTTATATATTAGATAATTTTGCTATCTCTAATATTTTCTTTCTTCCTTATGGATATGTTTTTTCTCTTAACACATTCAATTTTGATGTATGTATATCATGGAAACAAATGTAAAGACTATATCAGATTGCCTTGCAAAAAATGATTGGTAGAAATTACTATTGTATATAATTGGAAAACAAAATATTTATATATATTTTTTAAAAAAGATGAATGATCACTTCTCTACAAGTTTCCATTATTCTATTCTAACAATAACATCTCACCTATTGATGAGGAAACAGATTTACAATGAGTTCTATGTTGGTTTTTCAACTTTTCAAAAGATGAAATTACCATTATTATTATTATTATTATTATTATTATTATTATTATTATTATTATTATTATTATTATTATTTTCCCTGAGACTACCTAGGCTGAAAGTTCCTTACCTGATTTCCACTTCTCTTTGTGTGTACTATTCCTTATTTAGAATGTAGACCTCTTGTGGACAAAGAGTGTATCACATTTGTATTTATCCTAGCACCTATCTTGGGCTCAGCACATAGAAAGCATATTAAATGCTATTGACTGACTAATCATGAATTGAAATTAACAAAATATCAACTATTTTGCATTGAACAGAGTTCTAACACATGGTGAAATAAATGAATTTACTATTACATCATGCCACTGTAACAAACTTGGAGTATTTCCTGAACTCAGTTTTTTTTCCAACTGACCAAGTAATTTAAAATTTACTTCAGCATATATATATATATATATATATATATATATATATATATATATATACCAACTTCAATTTCTATCTCTGCTGACCTTCAAATATTCTATACTCTACTTTCTCATTCTGATTACCACATGATTATGCTTCTTAATATATAATGCCACTCTGCTTCCTTCCAGCTATTCCTACTATTCTGACCTTTTAATTCTTTCTATTCCTTCTAAATAAATGAACACTTCCAGGGCTGCATCTTTTGTGACAATTGTCATTTGAAAGATGAGGAAACTGAGGCCCAGCAGGGAAAAGTTGTGTAAGAAATGATCCTTAACAGGAATAAGCAGTGTGATATGGTAGATTTGTAATGATGATGATGATAATTTCTATCATTATTATTATCATAACAATTATATAGCACTTAATATTTTATGAAGCACTTTGCACATTTTTTTCTCATTGTATTCTTTCTATTATTCTGAGAGATAAGTTCTATTGTTATCTTCATATTAAAGCTGTAGAAATTGAGGTATACAGAGGTTAAGTGATTTGTCTAGAGTCACATAACTAGCAAGTATCTGAGGCTGATTTTGAACTGAACTCTCAATCATTGGGATATTTTAGTTGCCTTATTCAATCTTGGTTTGCATTAAAGATGGGATATATTCTCTATATTCTGTCAGAGATGGACCACATCTGGAATATTATATTCATTTCGGACACCAGAGTGTAAGAAGAATGCAGATAAATGAGCAAGAGTAGAAAAATAAGTAAACAGGAGGGTTAAGTACCATGAGATCATGTTTTATGAGAAATGGGTGAAGGAACTAAAGGAAGGATGTGATATTTTCAACTACATTAACCATTGTTTTTTACAACATGGATTAGGTTTGTTTTGCTGACCGCAGAAGTTAATACCAGAAGCAATTTTAAAGTTATCAGAAGACAAATTTATTTAATTTGGGAAAAATTAGGAAAAATTTTTTAATGACAAGCACTGTCTGAAAGTGAAATGTGCTGCCTCAAGAAGTGAATCTTCTTATCCCAAAGAAATAATTAAAATGGGATAAGGGGGACAGCTAGGTGGCACAGTAGATAGAGCACTGGCCCTGGAGTCAGGAGGACCTGAGTTCAAATTTGACCTCAGACACTTAATATTTACTTAGCTGTATGACCTTGGGCAAGTCCCTTAATCCTATTGTCTTGAAAAAACCTTAAAAAAACAGATAAGGATTCACATATACAAAATTATTTACAGAAGGTCTTTTTTGTAGTGGCAAAGAATTTGAAATTGAGGGGATGCCCTTTAATTGAGGAAAGGATGAACAAATTGTGATATAAATGAATGTGATGGAATACTTTTGCTCTATAAGAAATGATGAGCAGGTGAATTTCAGAAAAACCTGGAAAGACTCACATGAAATGATATTGAATGAAGTCAGCAGAACCAGAACATTATATAGCTTAACAGCAATATAGAGTGATGATTAGCAATGATAGACTTAGTTCTTCATGGCAATACAGTGCAGTCTAAAAGATGTGTAAGGGAAAATGCCATCCACATCTAGAGAAAAAACAATGAAGTCTGATGCAGATAAAAGCATTCAATTTTCACTTTTTAAAATGTTTTTTTCTTTTTCATTTTCCCCCTTTTGTTCTGTTTCTTCTTTCACATGACTAATATGAAAAGGTATTTAACTCAATTGTATATGTATAACTTGCATCAGATTGCTTGTTGTCTTGAGGAGGAGAGAGGAAAAAAATGTGGAACTCAAAATCTATGTTAAATGAATGTTGAAAACTATATGTGTAATTGGGAGAAATTAAAATAAATTTTTTTTAAAAAGAAGTGGGGGGCGCAGCTAAGGTGCTGCAATGGATAGAGCACCAGCCTGGAGTCAGGAGGACCTGAGTTCAAATCTTGCCTCAGACCCTTAATAATAGCCTGTGTGACCTTGGGCAAATCACTTAATCCTACTGCCTTAAATAAATAAAAATATAAAAAAAAGGAGTGAATCTTCAAACAAAACCTAGATAGTACTAGATTGCATTGTAGTATGTGTTGGATTAGGAGGTGCCTGTGGTTCCTTCCAACTCTAAACCTGTGCTACTGAACTGGATTCACCAAGGTGATACACATCATAAGCAGCACAACAGAGAAGCAAAGAGAACCCAGGATAGAACTCTCTGAGATATCTACAGTTAGAGGGTATGATAAGAAATCATCAAATAAGTAGGAGAAGAACCATGACAGAGTGGTGTCTCAAAAACTGAGAGAGAAGACAGTATTAAGAAGGGGAAAGTGATCAATAGTGTCAAAGGTTTCAGAGAAGTCAAAGAAAATGGAAATTAAGAAAAAGTCAATGGATTTGGCAACTAAAAAGGCCATTGGTAACTTTGGAGAGAACAGTTCTGGTGAAATGATAAGGTCAGAAATCTGACTGTAGGACATTAAAAAGAAAGCAAAGAGACCCAATCTAGACAATCTTTTCAAGGAGTTTGCTACAAAAGACAGAAGAGATATAGGGTGATAATGAGGATGGAAGAATCAAGTAAGTGTTTGTTCAGAATAAGGAAGACCTGGGCATATCTGTTGGAAATAGAGAATGAACCAGTAGAGAAAGAAAAGTTGAAAATATGTGATAGAGGAGGTAATTGGCTGAAGAAGAGGGAATGTAATTAGATGACCTGAGCAGACAGAAAGGTTAGTTTTGGGAAGAAGCAAAATCACATACAAGATAGTGAAGAAGGAGATGATGTCAGAAGGCATATAAAGTGATGTGAAATGAAGAAGAGGGAGTAAAAAAGAGATCATAATGAATGGTCTCAATTTTTTCAATTTTTTCTATAAAATATGAAGCAAAGTTCTTAGAGGCTGAAAGAGGGCGAAACATAAAGGATTTGAGGAAGAATGACAAGGTTTGGAAGAGCTGCTATGGTGAGTGGGGTAGTGAGGTGCCAACAGAGGTTGTATAACATAAATGTAGTGGACCATGTCAGAATAGTTACATGATTTTCTCCATCTTTATTCAGCAACACAAATGTAGGAGTGAAGGTGGCAAATGGAAGTGATTCAAGGTTAAAGCCTAGTAGGGTTTGACTGACAAAATAACAGAACAAGAACATTAAGAGAGGAGATCAGTGTTGAATTGACTTAGTTCACCAAAGGGACAAAAGAAAAGAGAAGTCACTAGTGCAGGGGAGATATCCTGGGAGGTAATTTAGGGGTCAAGGTATTGGAGGTATAGATGGAGAGTAAGGTTTGGTAAGGGAAGATGAGGGGACAGCTAAAAAGTCATTAGTTTATAGTTGGAAAAAGAGACTTCAGAATTATTGTAAATGAGGCAGTACATTTGTGAGTAATGGCAAGATTAAAGATATGGCCATCTCTCTGTGTGGTTGAGGTGAAGTGAAGTAGTAGGTCATGAAAAGTGAGTAGAATGAGGAACAGAGTTGCAAGAAAAGGCAATATGTATGGTTAAAATGCTTAGAATGAGAGCAAGAGTCTGGGAAGACAGAAAAATTATGATAAGTCATGTATCAAACTTATTGAGGAAGAAAGGGGAACGATTGGGAGGTCTACAGACAATAGTTACCAGGATTTTGATTGTGTGTCAGAAATGAATAGCATGAACATCAAAAGAGGAGAAGATGATGAGTAAAGAAAGCAAGGAGAGGACTTGGGATTTACAATGGGGTACACAGAGTTATCCAATATCCTCCCCCCCACACACACATCTTGCCCAGTGAGCTAAGTGGAATGAGTAAAGTTGCAGCCAGTACTGAAAAGGGTACCCAGAGAACCTCTATCATTGGTGGGAAGCAGGCTTCTACCAACTAGCTATTAGCCAGTTGGTAAACAGAAGTAGTGAAAGAGGAAAAGATTTAGGATAAAGTGAAGCTTGTTGCCTATGGAGCAGACATTCTAGTATTAGTAGTTAGCAGACACAAATTACATGGTGTCTATTTTAGTATAAATGCATTTGAACTGACTATGACAAAAAATGTTCAGCTGTTCTGATTTCTTATGATTCCTGATTTGAGAAACTGATTCTATACCTTGCCAATATGTTTCCTTATGAATAACATAATTTTTTTTTGAGTTGGACCTGATTCCATTCTGCAGATATGATCAAAATAACAGTTTTGTCTTCCCACCCCCCTTAGATAATACTTTCTGTCTCTATTTCTATAGCTCTCCTTCCCTCCCCTTTTCACATTCATGCATCCATTTGTCTTTGTGTGTGTGTGTGTGTGTTTGTATATACAGCTTTATTGAAATGGAGATGTGGGTGGGGTGGGGAGGAGGAGAGATAGAGGATAAGTGGATGTCTGGACCTGCAACTTCATCAGCATAGGAAATTCCCTGGTCAGGAAATTCCATTTGTTAAGGCAGACCAGCAATTCCTCTGTAAACTGATATCCTTAGAGAATTCTATGGGAGCACCAAAAGGCTAAGTATCTTGCTCAGAGTCACAAAGTTAATAAGTATCAGAGGCAAAGCTTGAACCCAGGACTTCCTGACTCTTGAGGCTTGCTCTCTATTCACTGTGCCATGTTACTCATTATTACCCCATATATCTCAAATTCATTTTAATTTATTTCTTTTCTGCATTGTCCTTTTTGTCATTTTTCTTATTCTTTGAACACTTTCTGATTTAAAAACCCTATATAAAAAAATATAAATCAGCTTACACCTAAAGTGATTTCTTGAAAGTTGCTAAGGGAAGCAGCTAGTTGCTGGGGGACAGGGGGAGAACCCAGTGGATAGAGTACCAGTCCTGGAGTCAAGAGGACCAGAGTTCAAATCTGACCTTAGGCACTTAATAATTGCCTAACTGTGTAGACTTGAGCAAGTCACTCAATCCCATTGCTTTAAATAAAATAAAAAGAAAAACTCAAAAAAAAAAAAAAAGAAAACTTCCAAGGGATATCATTGTTAAAAAACAAAACAGTATTTTGTATATAAAAGACTTTCAATAAATTCCCAGTTTGAAAGTTCATTAAATTAAGGAAACAATCATTTAATGCAAAATTGCTTCCTCCTGATAGATAGATGTTTTGACTTTTGTAAGAAAAGAAAAATTATTATACAGAAAAAACAAAATAGAAGGTATTTGTACAGGGTACTTAAAGAATTAAAGTAAGATCTTTTCTTGTACTTAATAGGGGTTTAAGAAAAATGTTGGGGGTGGCTAGGTGGTGCAGTGGATAGAGCACTGGCCCTGGAGTCAGGAGTACCTGAGTTCAAATCCAACTTCAGACACTTAATAATTGACCTATCCATGTGTCCTTAGGTAAGTCACCTAACCCCATTTGCCCTGCAAAAAAACCTAAAAAAAAAAGTTGAGGCAAACTGTATTTTCTCACAAGCTTAAAGAGTAAAGAGTAAAGAGACTATTTGCCCAAGACCAGACCAACACAAGTTAGTGATGAGACAAAGTGGGGAAGGAGTAATGGCAATTCCTAATTGAAGACACAGGAAATGAAGTTCAAATTTGAAAGTAATGGATCGTAAGATCATAGTTCTAGAGTTTGAAGGGACCTCAGAACTCATCTATTTCTTTTTTTTTTGAGGTCTTTGAAAGGCAAATGGGATTAAGTGGCTTCCCCAAGGCCACACAGCTAGGTCATTTATTAAGTGTCTGAGGTGGGATTTGAACTCAGTTACTCTTGACTCCAGGGCCAGTGTTCTATCCACTGCCCCACCTAGCTACCCCCCCAAGAACTCATCTATTTCAGCCTCCTCATTTTACCAATGAGGAAAATGGGGTACAGAGGGATTAATTCATTTATTCAATGTTATACAAGTAGCAAATAAACCTGAACTGTGACTTGAATCTGGGTTTTTAAATTCTAAATTAATCACTTTTTTTCATCACATCACACTATTTTCCAAGGCAACAAAGTATAAAAAAAAAGATGAGTTGAAAAGGCTAGTTGTAAGTATGGATTCAGAAAACCATGGAAGTGAAAGGAATTTTCCAAGATCTAGAGAGAAAAGATCCTGAGGCGGCTAGGTGGTACAGTGGATAGAGCACTGACCCAGGAATATCTTAGTTCAAATCTGGCCTCAGACACTTAATAATTACCTAGCTGTGTGGTCTTGGGCAAGCCACTTAACCCCATTTGCCTTTCAAAAACCTTGAGAGAGAGAGAGAGAGAGAGAGAGAGAGAGAGAGAGAGAGAGAGAGAGAGAAGATCCAAGGATACAAGGATAGAGTCCTAAGGATTTCCACTCTCAATTGTGGAGGAGGAATAACACAGAAGACATGAGTTTGAATTCTGAATCAACTGCTTACTACCTATATGGACTTGAGCAAGTCACTTCATTGTTTAAAAAAACAAAACAAAACAAAAATCTAGACTAAATTACCTTGATAGTTCCTTCTGCCTCTAAATTTATAATCCTGCAAACCAGGAAAGTAGATAGCTGGATAGGAACTAGTGTTCAGTGAAGTAGGAGACCCAGAGAGAACTGTATTAGGGAAATCCAAAGGAAGAGATCAGCATCAATAAAGGGAAAGATGTCAGTGGTGCCAAATACTACAGAAACGACAATGAGCTTGAGGACAGAAAGTGGCCAGTAGGCCTACAAACAAAAATCATTTTGTGATCTCAGAGACAGCAAGTCCAGTACTGTGGTGGGGATGGAAGTCAGATTGTAAAATTTTGAGAAGATAGTTCTGAGGAAGTAGAAGCAGTGTGTTGATACTACTTTCTTAAGTTTTTTGAAATAAAAAAGGGAGAGATAGGACAATAGTTCGATTTGGGAGATAGTCAAAGGTAAGTATTTTTAACCTTAGGAAAGCTTAAATATTCTTGTAAGCAAAGAAGGAGTTAAAGGGGAGTAGCCATTAAAAATGAGAGGAATATAAAAAGGAAGGGGCTTAGTAGTAGAAGTATTATTTCTAAATTCAATTCTAGAAAGTTAAATAAAGTACCTATAACATATAAGTTGCTGTTTTAGTTTTGACAATAAGGAAAATAACTTCATCTTTTAAAAATGAAGGAAAGGAAAAAAGGATATATCATGACAGAAAAAAATGACCAACACTAAATATATTAGAACATTAAATGCTATATTAAATATTCACAAATATTAAATATATACATTCAAGTTCTCAAATCAAGAAATGCAAAACAGGGGGTGGCTAGGTGGTGCAGTGGATAAAGCACTGGCCCTGGAGTTAGGAGTACCTGAGTTCAAATCCGGCCTCAGACACTTAATAATTACCTAGCTGTGTGGCCTTGGGCAAGCCACTTAACCCCATTTGCCTTGCAAAACAAATCCAATGCCCTACAATATAAAAAAATTTACAATTAATATTGACTTATTCAATAGATATATGTAACTCATGATCCCAAACTGAAGATTATGAGTTCATCTGAATTAAGTTCAGTCTTGAAAGTCTAATCATACATCACTCTCCTCGGATGATGGTGTTTTCCATTGGAAATATAAGAGTATGACTTGCATATATAACTCCTTATTAAAGGTAAAAGGGCTCTCTATATACATGTAAGAAATTGGATGGACAATAAAAAAGCATAGGAAAAGTTCTGTTTAACTTGGCAGAAAATCAAAATGTACAAAAGCCCCACATCAGAATCACATAATAATCAAAACAACCATGGTAGGACTCCATTTTCCCCAGAGACTGCTCTGTTGAGGTATTTTCCCCTCGAAAAGGGGACAAATTTGTGGTTACTAGAGTGCTGACCCTTCCACCATGGAAGTTGTCCATAATTATAGTACTACATTGTGGTGGAGACCCCTCTACCAAGGGAAAGAACTAAAGACTGAAAGAGAACTAATTCCCTTGAACCTGCACAGCCCATATAATTCCAAAGTATTAATGAGGGTTTGCTCTACCCACTATGACTACCCCTTGCGATGCCTTTTCCTAGAAACTTCTACTCTTCTTTTTTAGGAAACTTGACTCAGGAATTGCTATACAATTTCTTGTCTACAAAAGCCATATAGTTCCCTGGAGGGGATAAATAGTGCAGGTTTAACCTCCAGAAAATAAAGTCAAATTTATCTCCTCCAAAGACTTATAACTGTCCATTTTAAGAGACCAGTTCAAATATTCAATCCAGGTACTCTGAAACTGAGATGAATAAATCAATCATCCAAAATGTGGCCTCAATGAGTATACCTGTAGTATTCAGGGCAAGGAAAATACACATACCATCACGAAAAATGCAGAGCAGTTCAGTGGCACAGTAGATAGAGTGTTGGGATTTAAATCAGGAAGATTCATCTTCAGGAAGAGTTCAGACACTTCCTATCTCTATAATCCTGGACAAGTCACTTAACCCTATTTGCCTCAGTTTCTTTATCTTGTAAAATGAGCTAGAGAAGGAAATAACAAACCATGCCAGTACTTTTGCCAAGAAAACCCCAAATGGGGGATAAAAGTCTGACACAATTGAAATGACTGGATAATAGTAACAATCAAGAAGACATTTTTTTTTTTTAGGATTTTGCAAGGCAACTGGGGTTAAGTGGCTTGCCCAAGGCCACACAGCTAGGTAATTATTAAGTGTCTGAGACCGGATTTGAACCCAGGTATTCCTGACTCCAAGGCCGGTGCTTTATCCACTATGTCACCTAGCCACCCCAAGAAGACATTACTAATCCCAGAAAAATATCTCAAGTATGGAGTCAATGGGTATATTTATCCCTTTTAAAGAAACATTTTTGATCAATTAAAAATAAAAGGTTTTTTTTTCTTCTAACCTTTCTTACCTGGGTAACTATCCACTAGAACACATCCTCTATACATTCCTGTATGTATATATTTCATTTCCACTTTCATATAAGGGTTATATCAATATGCCATTATACTGATATGAAATCAGAAGAGTCTTGGGGTGAATCCCATTTCTAACATAGGAATTGATGGGCAAGTAATATTATATCTCTGAGCCTCAATTTCTTTACTTATAAAATGTTCATGATCTTGCCTGTGGTATCTACCTTATGGATTTGTTATGAGAATCGTTAAGTAATCTAGGTAGATAAAGTATCACCCCAAAGAATCTTGAAGTTCTTTAATCCAAAAGAATCACAAATCTATTCCCAATCCCTATAATGATGATGACAATAATAATTTCTATCTACATGAATACTGGCACACTCAAAACAATTACCCTTTCTTCTATTTCTTATTTTTAAACTGAAAATTCAAATAAAATATTAACTTCTTTTTAGTAGACTATCTTTGGTATCTCTTTTGCAAATTGCTTACCACATTGTTCCTAATTGTAATAAAAAACAACCATATAAAAGCTATTAGGAGGAGAAACTGGAAAACCTCACACCTCCATGTGTTTCCCATGACAACCAAAGGAAGGAAATAAACTAATATCAAATGGGAGAAGAAAGTATGCTTCAGAACAATTCTCTACATTTTAATACACTATCACTTGAAATTCAAGTACATTCGGTGCTTTTTAAAGAGCTATTTAACTGTAATGAGATGGCTTTCTCTATTTCCTGCTTCTTTCCACCATTTCATCCCAAACAATATTATACAAACACATTCCTCTTTAGGTATGTTATACTACTCAACAGTTGACTGTGGAAGACTGAAAGGGACTCCATTTCGATGTACTCTCTTCGATGGTCTCCTAACTTGGCCTGCCTTTAGGGGAAGAGCAAAAAGGCCATTCCACTGGCATGTTTATCCAATGCCTTGAGAGGACTCCTCCTAAAGTCCAAACTTTAAAGGGAGTTGAATATTGATCATCTATCTGAACTTATGCTTTAATGATTAACAAACTCCTTCCCAACCTTTAACACAGAGACTGGCACAGAGTAGGCCCTTAATAAATGTTTATTGATTAACTATTTTTTTAGTGATCCTTGCTCTGCTAAGACTAAACACTGATTTCTCCTACTATCCTTTGCATTTACTCTTATTCATATCTTGCTGAATGTAGATGGAGGAAATTGTGAAACCATGACTTGATCCTATACTAATTTATGTTACATAATCTCAGCTGGGCCCTCAGAGCAGCAAAACAATCCTCTTATAACCTTCTAATCAATGCATTATTGCATTTATCACAGTGGCTTTTCCAAATCTTTTCATCCCCCCTGAAAATTCCCATAGCTCCTCCTTTGCCCAAGCTGAGAACTTTGTCATATTTCACTGAAAAGAAAACATTGGAACCATTCACCAAGAGCTCCTTCTTCTCCTCCCCAATTTATCTCACTTCACCTCATGGTACTATCTTCTTTTTTACCACTCGCTCACATGAAGCAGCAAACCCCTTTATATGCACAAGTGATCCCACTATCCTCTTATTATCTTTACCCTCTTATTTATCTTCCATCTCTCCCTGAATTCTGTCTGCTTTCCTATTGACAACAAACATATGCATTCTCAATCTGAAGAAAAATTCCTAAAAAGCCTAAAAGGAAAAAACCAATCCTTACTTGATCCATCAATATCAAGTAGCTCTCATTTCATTTTTCTTCTCCATTTTGTGACCAAACACTTTGAGAAAGTTTTCTACATTTGTAGCTTTCATTCTTCCTCTCATTCTCTTAATTTTTACTGGCTTCCAAGATCAACATTTAACTAAAGTACCTTCTCCAAAGTTACAAATGAATTGACAAATCAAAACATCTTTCCTCAATTCTCATCCTTCTTGACCTTTCTGCATTCTTTGACCATACGACATACCTTCTCCTTAATGCTTTCTCCTCCCCCGATTTTTGAGACACTTCTCTATCTTGGTTCTCCTATAAAAATGACTGACTACTCCTTCTCAATATACTTTGATTTTCATCTAGGTCATGCTTGCTAACAGTGGTTGTCCCACTGAACTGGACCCTCTTCTCTTTTTTCTCTATAGTATTTCTTATCAGTTACAGTTTGGACTTACCTAGCATCCATCCACCTTTATCTCTCTCCCATCACCTTTCTCCCCACCCTGGCTTTTTAAATTCCTTTGTATGTTGTCTTTCTGCATTAGACTATGAGCTTCTCAAGGGTAGGAACTTCCTTTTTTTTTAAAACTATATTTATATTCCCAGTCTTTCTCTCAGAGACATGCACAGAATAGGAACTTAATAAATGTTTATTGATTTGACTATTTCATTCAGTGACCCCACAGTTCCCATGGGTTCAACTATCATCTTTATGCTAATGATTCTCAGTTCTACTTATCTAAGTCTAACCATTTCTCCTGACTTCCAGATTCACATCTTTAATTGTCAATCGGTCATCTTGAAGAAGATATCCTATAGACATCTTTAATTCAAGGTATCCAAAACTAAACCTATTTTTTTCCCCTTAAAACTTCCCTTCTTTCTAAATTGCCTATTAAGACCATTACCATTGTTCCCAGTCACCCAGGCTAACAACCTAGGTGTCATTTTTGACTTCTCACTATCTTTCAGTCCTCACAACCAATCTATTAACAAAGTCTATCACTTTCATCTTTTGAATGTATTCTCTTCTCTCCTCTGATGCTGCTGCTGCTGCCCTCATACAGACCTTCATCTCTTAGACTGGTTAATCTGACTGCCACATCACTCCTTACTAAAGTCCATTCTCCATTTACTCAACAAAAATTTTTACCAAAGCACAGGTCCAAGCACATTATTTACCTATTCAATAAACTCCAGTGGTTTCCTAGTACCTCCAGAATCAAATATAAAATCCTCTGGTTACTTCAAAGTCCTTCATAATCTGATAGCCTTCCTAACTTTGCAGTCTTCTTATACCTTATATACTGCCAAGAACTCTTCAATGCAATCTAAGCTTGAGGTCAGGAAAGATATCCTAATAATCAGAACTGTACATACAAAAGTAGAGTGGGATGACTTGAATGGTGGTTGTTGGAAGTTCTCAAGCTAGGCTAAACAACTACCTGCAGAGAATGTTATAGTGGGAATTCCCTTTGTATATGAGACTCTCCCTATTCTTTAGAGTTAGATAGCCATTAAAGTGCATTCCCAAACTCAAATTCTGTGATTTTCTCCTATCACAATTGTTAGACCTACTATCAGGAAGCTGAAAATGGTCTTAGAAAGTTGCCCAGGATCAGAGTCAACTCTCATACTGTTGTTGTATAGCTACTATGAGACCTTTCCTCCCTCTCCTTTCTACTCCCCTCAAATACCTATAAGAACAGTGTCCTTTAAGGGAATGAATGTAATGTATGCTAGAGAACCAGAAGAGTGTCCAGTTTCCCCCACCCCCCACCTCCACCTAGTCTAGTAACAATCTAGAGGAGTTTGATTAATATTCACTGCCTTTGAAAGACTTTAAATGCAAGAGAGATAATTAGAGAGAAATAAGGTTGTATTATCAATTCCTAAACATGTGCCTTGGATGACAATTCTATAATGGCAAAAATTATGAATTTGTAGTCACAGAATCTAACATCACTGATGCAAGGAGAACAACTATCTCTTGGGAGATGGGGGAAGTTGGAATCTTTCCCTTTTATGGAAGTAAAGACTATACCCAATGACAGAGGAAGATAGAGTTGAACAGATGACCTGTTGTATCTGATGGCAATACTTGATACTGGCTACTAGAAGATATGGGAGAGTCAAACTTCAGAGAGCCTATGAAAGAATGAATAATTCTTAATATACAAGACCTGTTATGCAAATGCATGGGGAACTACTTGCTGGAATCTCTGCCTCACTGAAACAATGAGATGCTCTATAGTTCTTTGGGAGTAGCTTATGCACAGTGAAAGCTATTTTCCAGAAATCCCCTTTTGAGTTTGATTTTACCTTGAACATTGAGTAACACTTTCCTGCTCAGAGAAATTTTCTTTCTTCAATTTTACGAACCTTGTACTTGCAATGGAAGCAAAGTAGCTGAAAACCCTGGGTGACAGAAGAGAATAATGTCCCCAAATATTCTATATGGGGGTTAGAGTAAAATTGTTAGAAATTACTCAGAGTGAATTCATCCTTTTACACTTTGTGCTGTGAGAACTTCCTATATAAGAGCTTACAAATGTTAAGAAAGTACTATTGAAATTAAAATGAACTGTGAATTCAAGACTGAAATGTCTCCATGTCCAACTGAAAAGAAAACTCCAGTGTTTCCAATATTGAATCTCTCTGTGTAATGACATTATTTTTTGTTATGCATGTCTTGAATTTATTTATGGGCACATAAATCTAGGTTTACATACTACTGCCTCTGACATATGATACCATAGAGTAAGTGACAATATTTTAACTGTATATATATATATATTGTAAAGGCTACTAGGACCTCCTCCATTCTTATTAACCTTAAACTCTCCTTTCTTTTTTTCTTTCTTTTTTTTTTTGAATTTTACAATTTTTCATCCAGCCTCGCTCCCCTTCCCCTACCCACCCCAGAAGACAGTCTGATAGTCTTTACATTGTTTTCATGCTATATATTGGTCAAAATTGAATGTGTTGAAAGTAAAATCATATACTTAAGGAAAAAACTAAAAAGGTAACAAAATTACTTAATACATAAGATAACTTTTTTATTTTTTAGATTGAAGGTAATAGTTTTTGGTCTTTGTTTAAACTCCACAATTCTTTCTTTGGATATAGATTAACCTCTCCTTTCATAGAACACATAGTGGCTGTGTTCTCCTGAGCATAAACCTCTTAGTATACTATACACTTCTTTCAGAGGCCAAATTGCAGAATATAAGCCAGCTGGCACTGGCACGGGGTTTCCTCACAATGAAATTAAATCTGGTTTCATTACTGTCTCATCATATGGAAAGGAATAAGGACTAGTTCCATGATTCCATTGGAAAAGGGAAATGCTGGTTAAATAATTTTTCTCAAACAAATTACCTTCTTTGTAAATTATAAACATGGAGAGTTGCCTAGAAATCTAAGAGACTGAGTGTCTTGACTAGAATCACACATTCGGGATATATAAGAGGCAAGATTTGAACCCAGGTCTTCCTAGCTCCAAGGTCAGCTTTTTATCCTCTATATCATGCTGCCTCACCCATCATATGAGAAAAATACAATAAAAATATTTTTGTCAAGAGACCAAGTTTAAGTTTTTTAACTGTTTTCTTTATTTTCTATTTTATATATCAATAAATCAACTCTCAATCAACAGAAATATACAATGCCAAGTAAGTGATACAAATGCAAAAACAAAATAGTTACTTCCCTCAAAAAGCATAGACTGTACTGAATGCTCACAGTTGCTCTTAAGATAAAAAAAGTCTAAATTTTAAATCCTACTGAAAGTTTTATTCCTCTCCCAGAGTAAATATGTCCCTTCCAATCTCATCACCATATAGTTAACTCAAACCCAGACATCACCTCTCTCAACTCCTCCCAATGGCTTTCTTTAGGGGGCAGAAATTGGATTTTAACTCATCCTTCTTTGCATCTGTCTCTCTGGTTTCAACTCTAAATGCCAGTGATCCCTTGATGTTCCTTACAATACCCTTCCCTCCTGTCTCTTTTGTGTGTTATTTCCCCAATTAAATTGCTAGGTTTGTTTAGTTTTTCATTTTCTTATTTATATCCTCAAAACTTAGCACAGTTCATGGTCCAAAGTTGGCACTTAATATATGTTTATTGAATTTAATTGCTTTTTGTTTGTTTAAAAAAAAGCTATTTTTCCATTTTTAGAGTTCTACCTATGACTCTTCAAAGGATAGATGTTATCCTAAATTAGCTAAAGACTAATCATTCAGAATTCTGACCAAGATGGTGTAGAGAAAACAGGCACTGTGTTAAGTGCTCCTAGTTTCCCTCAAAATTAACATGAAAGAAACCTCTTAAACAGAAATTCAATCCACAAAACTCAGAAAAAGAAGCTAGGAGAAGAACACCTACCAACAAGATCCGTCTCAGGGGAGCACAGTTAAACCAGGAATGGAGAGCAGAGGGAGAGTGCAGGGATAGCAGTGGGGTGAAACCAGAGGGCCAGCCTTAACCAAAGAGACTTGAGTGAATGGCAGGTCCAAGGACCAATTTTAACCATGGAATCTTTGGCTGGGGGGGGGAGGAACTCTGGTGAACCCCAGTCATCAGAAGGATGAGTTCCAGCACAGGAAGCTACTGAGTACCTCTGGTACTCTGGAAAATGACCAGCTGGACATAGGACTTGAGCTCCATACTTTTTTGCAAAGCCCTCTTCCCAGAACAAAGGGTAACTGCCCCCCCACCTCCTCAGGCTCAGGTGTGGGCAACAGAATAACTCAGCTGAAAGGGAGATTAACTCCTTCCCCCAGGTCCCAGCCCATTGTTCAAGAATAATTCAGACCCCTTTTCCCCTCCTCTCTCTTTCCTTACTTTCTCCAGGATTAGGGAGAGAGCTTCAAACACTCCAGAGAAAGCAACCAGCACTCCTATGGGTTGGCCCTTGGAATTACTAAACCAAGTGAACAAAGACTCTAAGGTTTTCAAAAGCAAATTTTTGAGACAGCCCTCCCCCTACACAAGATCCCAGGAAAATTTTAAAAGGTCATTGTAAAGGAGGGCCCATGGGAAAATTCTTAGAAGAAAGAGATTTCTAACCTAGAGAGATCTAGCATTTCTGAGGAGAATATGAATTGGTCCCCAGAGCAGAAAGACTTTCTGGAAGAAATCAGGAAGGAGTTTAAAAATCAATTGGAAAAATTGGGAAAAGAAAGAAACTCAAGAGAAAATTAATATGTTGGAAGAGAAAATTAACATCTCTCAAAAGGAAAACAAATCCTTGGAAAATACAATTGGACAAATACAAAAAAAGAAAATAATTCTCTCAAAAATTACACTTGGGCAAATAGAAAACTCTTTCAAAAATAGAATTCACCAATTGGAAAGGAATTGCAAAAGGTAAATGAAGAAAATTCTTCTCTAAAAGAAAGGGAATCTGTGGAAAATAATGACTTCATGAGAAAACAAGATTCCATTAAAAAAAAACCAAAAGATTGAAAAAAAATAGAATAAAATGTAAAATACCTCATCAGCAAAACCACTGACCTCAAGAATAGATCGAGAAGGGACAACCTGAGAATTATAGACCTTCCTGAAAACATTAAAGAGAAAAAAAAAGCCTCAACTGAATATTACAGGATTTAGTGATGGAAAACTGCCTTGATATCATGGAACCAGAGGGCACAATAGTTATTGAAAGAATACATCAATCCCCTCCTGAAAGAGATCCTAAAATGAAAACACTAAGGAATGTTTTGGCCAAATTCCAGAACTATCAGATAAAAGAGAAAATCCTGCAAGCAGCCAGAAAGAAACAATTTAAATACCAAGGAGTCCCAGTAAGGAATATGCAGGACCTGGCTGCATCAACATTAAGGGATTGAAGGGCATGGAATGAGATATTCAGAAGAGCAAGGGAGCTTGGAATGCAGCCAAGAATCCACTATCCAGCAAAACTGAGCCTTCTCTTCCAGGGGAAAAGATGGACATTTAATAAAATGGGAGACTTACAACATTTACTGATGAAAAGACCAGAGCTAAATAGGAGACTCAAGAGACACATGAAAAGGCAAAAAGATACATTAAAAAATGAATAGACAAACAAACAAACAAACAAATAAATGAGTAGATGGGGGGGTGCTATCCAATAAGATAAAACTGGCTATATCCCCACCTGGGAGAAAGATTCTCATAACACTTGAGAATTCTAACTCTATTACAGAGAATATACTTAGCCAGAAGTGATGGACACTCATGACTTTTCTGTGACTCACATAGAATGAATTAATAACAATATGGATGGAGGAGATTAAATGGGATAAATCTCATTACATTAAGAAGTACAAAAGACCTATTGCAATAGAGGGGGGGGAAAGGGAAGAGATGAGAACCACTTGACTCTTCCTCTTATCAGACTTGGCATAAAGTCAACTTACACACACACTCAGTTAAGCTAAGTATCTTACCTTTGAAGTAATAAAAGGGGAAAGGGGGGAGAACTAACAGAAAGAAGGGAAGGAAGAAGGGGAAAAGGGAAAGGGAAAAGAAAGAGGAGGGGGTTGATGAAGGAGGGCAAACACACTGAAGGTGGCATTATTTAGTATCAAAATACGGGGGAATATGGATAAAGTGAAAAAAGGGGGAAAAATACAGGAAGATAGAAGATAGAATGGAGGGAAATAAAGAGTTAATAAGTATAATTTGGAATGTGAATAGAATAAACTCTCCCTTAAAATGTAAGCAAATAGTGGAGTGGATTAAAAACCAGAATCCTACAATATGTTGCTTACAAGAAACCCATCTAAAGCAAAGAGATACATGTAGAGTAAAGGTAAAAGGATGGAGTAAAATATTTTTTGCATCAGCTAAAGTGAAAAAAGCAGGGGTAGCAATCCTTATCTCAGACAAAACTGCTGCAAAAATAGATAGCATTAAAAGAGATATAGAAGGACACTATTCTCCTAAAAGGCATCACAGACAATAATTTCAATACTAAATATTTATGCACCCAATGGTACAGCATCCAGATTCATAGAGGAAAAGTTGAAAGAAGACATAGACAGCAAAACTCTACTAATGGGATACCTCAACCTCCCATCTCTGATTTAGATAAATCTAATTATAAAATAAGCAAGAAGGAAGTTAAGGAGGTAAATAGATTATTAGAAAAATCTAGATATGATAGACTTATGGAGGAAGCTAAATGGGGATAGAAAAGAATATATCTTTTTTTCTGCAGTACATGACACACAAAAATTGACCATGTACTAGGGCATAAAAACCTAGTGACCAATTTCAGAAAGGCAGAAAGGCAGAATAGTGAATACACCTTTCTCAGATCATAATGCAATAAAAATCATATGCAATATTGGATGAGGGAGATATTTTAAAGAATGAGTGGATCAAAAAAAATTATAGAAAGAATTAATTATTTCATTCTAGATAATGATAATAATGAAACAACATACCAAAACCTATAGGATTCACTCAAGGCGGCTGTCAGGGGATATATTATATCTTTAAATGCTTACATGACTAAATTAGAGAAAGAGGAAATCAATTAACTAAATATGCAACTAAAAAAATTAGAGAAAGAGCAAATTAAAAATCCCCAATTAAATACCAAATTAGAAATTCTAAAAATTAAAGGAGAAATTAAATAAAACCAAGAGTTGGTTTTATGAAAAAAACAATAAAATTAATAAACCTCTGGTCAGTTTGATTAAAAAAAGAAAGAAGAAAACCTAATTATTAGTATCATAAATGAAAAGGATGGACTCACCACCAATGAGGAGGAAATCAAAGTAATAATTCAGAATTATTTTGCCCAACCCTATGCCAATAAATTTGATGATCTAAGTGAAATGGATGAATATTTATGAAAATGTTTCCCAGGTTAAATGAAGAGGAAATTAAATACCTAAATATCCCTGTCAAAGAAAAAGAAATTCAACAAACCATTATTGAATTCCCTAAGAAAAAATCTCCAGGGCCAGATGGATTCGTAAGTGAATTCTATCAAACATTTAAGGAATAATTGGCTCCAATTCTATATAAACTCTTCAGAAAAATAGGTGAAGATGGAACTCTGCCTAACTCTTTCTATGTCAACAATATGGTGCTGATACCTAAACCAAGAACAGAAAGAAAATTATAAACTTATCTCCCTGATGAATATAGATGCAAAAATATTAAATAAAATCTTAGCAAAATGATTACAACAAGCTATCACTAGGATAATACATTATGACCAAATAGGATTTATCCCAGGAATGCAGGATTGGTTCAATATTAGGAAAACTGCTAGTATGAATAATTATATCAATAACAAACCTATCAGAACTCATATGATTATATCAAAAGATGCTGAAAAAGCTTTTGGCAAAATACAGCACCCATTCATATTAAAAACACTAGAAAGAGAGTAGGAATAAATGGATTGCTCCTTAGAATAATAAGAAGTATCTATCTGAAACCATCAACAAGGATCATATGCAATGGGAATAGGCTAAAGGCATTCCCAATAAGATCAGGGGTGAAACAAGGATGCCCATTATCACCACTACTATTCAATATTCTATTAGAAATGTTAACTTCACCTGGAGGGATTTGCATGAACTGATGCTGAGGGAGATGAGCAGAAGCAGAAAAACACTGCATACCCTAACAGCAACATAGGGGGGTGATGATCAACCTTGATTGACTTGCTCATTCCATCAGTGCAACAAACAGGGACAATTTGGGGCTGTCTGCAATGGAGAATACCATGTGTATCCAGAGAAAGAACTGTGGAGTTTGAACAAAGACCAAGCACTATTACATGTAATTTAGGGGGGAAAAAAACCTGATATCTTATTGTCTGATCTGGCTATCTCTTATACTTTTTTTAGGTTTTTTTTTTTTTGCAAGGCAAATGGGGTTTAGTGGCTTGCCCAAGGCCAAACAGCTAGGTAATTATTAAGTGTCTGAGCCCGGATTTGAATCCAGGTACTCCTGACTCCAAGGCCGGTGCTTTATCCACTACACCACCTAGCTGCCCCTCTCTTATACTTTATATTTCTTCCTTAAGGATATGATTACTCTCTTATCACATTCAATTTGGATCAATGTATATTTTAAAGCATCAGTCATCAAAACCGTTTCGTATTGGCTAAGAAATAGTTGTGTATCAGTGGAATAGACTAGGTGCAACAGCAGGAAATGCTTATAGTAATCTGCTGTTTGATAAACTCAAAGAGTCCAGCTATTGGGATAAAACTCTCTCTTCGATAAAAAAACTGTTGGGAAAATTGGAAGTTAGGCAGAAACTTGAATTAGACTAACACCTCATACTATACCAAGATAAGACCAAAATGGATATGGGATTAAAAACATAAAAAACAATACTGTAGGTAAACTGGAAGATCAAGGAGTAGTATACCCATCAGATCTATGGAAAGGGAAGCAGTTTATGATCAAGGAAGAAATGGAGAACATCATTAAAAACTAGATAATTTTGATTTCGTTAAATTTAAAAGCTTTTATACGGACAAAACCACTGTAACCAAGTTCAAAAGAAATGTAGTAAATTGGGAACAATTTTTACAAATAGTATTTCTGACAAAGGACTCATTTCTAAAATATATAGAGAACTGAGTCAAATTTTCAAAAAACCAAGCCATTTTCCAATTGACAGATGGTCAGAGGATATGCAAAGGCAGTTTACAGATGAGGAAATCAAAGAGACCCATAGTCATATGAAAAATTGCTCTAAATCACTAATTATTACAGAAATGCAAATTAAAGCATCTCTGAGGTACCACCTCATACCTCTCAGACTGGCCATTATGATCAAAAAGGACAATAATCAATGTTGGAAGGGATGTGGGAAATCTGGGACACTAATACATTGTTGACAGAGCTGTTAACTCATCCAACCTTTCTGGAGAGCAATTTGGAATTATGCCCAAAAGGCAACAAAAATGTGCATATCCTCTGATCCAGCAATACCACTTTGGGTCTATACCCTGAAGAGATCATGAAAAAGGGTAAAAATATCACTGGTAAAAAATATCCATAGCAGCCCTGTTTGCGGTGGCAAAGAACTGGAAATTAAGTGAATGTCCTTCAATTGGGGAATGGCTTAACAAACTGTGGTGTATGTAAGTCATGGAACACTATTGTTCTATTAGAAACCAGGCAGGATGGGAATTCAGGGAAGCCTGGAAGGACTTGCATGAACTGATGCTGAGTGAGATGAGCAGAACCAGAAGAACACTGTACACCCTAACAGCAACATGGGGGTGATGATCAACCTTAATGGACTTGTTCATTCCATCAGTGCAACAATCAGGTACAATTTTGGAGTATCTGTGATGGAGAAGACCATCTGTATCCAGAGAAAGAACTGTGGAGTTTGAACAAAGATCAAAGACTATTACCTTTAATTTAAAAAAAACAACATTATCTTAATATGTAATTTTGCCATATCTTATACTTTTTTTTCCCTTAAGGATATGATTTCTCTCTCATCACATTCAACTTAGATCAATGTATACCATGAAAATAATGTGAGTACTAACAGACTGCCTTCTGTGGAGGGTGGGGGAGGGAAGCAAGATTGTAAAACTCAAAATAAATAAAATCTTTCAAAAAAAGACTAATCATTCTCTAAATAAGGAGAAAATGTCACTTATTCTGCAAAGTTTTGTCAAGATAAATAGAATTAACATATGTCTTTTCAACAAATAAAATGCAATTTGAAAAAACAGTTATCCTTAACAAAAAAATATGGGAAATTATCAGTGAGAGAAAAGGTAATGAAGGGATAGAAGAAACCCATGTATACTTCCATAGGCCTATTACTGTAAGAAAATCTCTGTATAAAGGCATAAATCCATTACCTATTAAATAAGACTGAATCGTGGCAGTAATTATGTGATACATGTATCATTTTCTCAGAAACAAGTTACTTGAATCTGATTTCATTGAATAATTACTCTAATTTAAGGTTTTATCTTGAATATAACTAGGCAACAAGTTAGTGTATAAACAAAGCATTCTAAATCCACAATATTAAGCCATCTACAAAGAATTATTACCTAAATTTCCAAAGAATCCAAACTTCTAAAACTTTCCACAAATGCATTCAAGAAATGAGTTTTTCCCTCAGTAGAATTCCAACTAAAAATGTCTCAATCTCTGTCTTTCATACATTATAATTGAGAGAGTTCACATTTTGCTGTGATGAGGTAATTTTTTTTCTTAGAATAACAACTCTAGTATGAAAACATCTATTTTAACTAAAAAGTGGATGGTTTGGCTTTGTAAATAAATGAAAAGAAAAGAGGCAGTTTAATGTTTTGATTAGAGAGTCAATCTTGCATTTAGAAACTTTTAATTCAAGATATGATTAAAAAACAACTGAACAACAGCAGCAAAAAAAAAAAACCCAAAAAGCAGAATAGAGGAAGTTAAACTTATTAGAAATGCAAAAGATTTTACACAGTTACATCTTATTCATTGTGAGTATATTTAAAAGCAAAGGGGGGAAAGCAAGAATAGAGAATAAAACTGGCTTTAATTTGGTAGCATTTTTTATTTTGATGGATTCAAGATCTCTTGAACATAAGCACATCCATTAAATCCCCCAAGGAGGAACAAACAGATATGATAAAAAGAAATCAACAAATTTTGCTGTTGTTCAGTCTAATCATTTTTATTGGCATAACCTAAAATGAATTTCATTCTCCGCCCCCCCCAAAAGACAATTATGTGCCAAATTTATGGTAATTAAAGGTGCATATACAAGATAAAGTTTTTGAAATGACAGAAGTACCACCTAAGGCAAAAATTTCATGAAATAACATTGACTACTTAAATATTTAAAGCTACCACTCATACTTTCTTAACTACTCAGTCCATGTTATTGTGTGCAGCCAGTACACTCCATAGGCATATGTTCAGAGTTCAGATGAGGTGGTCCCTATTTCAAGCAATTCTATATAGGATAGGTAAATAAAAGTTGAATTTAGGTAACTATCTTCATTATTGGAAACAGTTTACCATAGTGATGAGACCACAGATTAGTCACAGTATCAAAAGTCAAGTTAAATGACTATTTCAAGATTCAGCAAATGGGAAAAAAGAAATTAATCCTACCTACATCATTAAATAAATCAACACTAATTATCACAAATACAACTTCTAGAAGGCCATACTACTAAATTTAAAATCACAGAGAAGCAAATTCACAGGGAAATATCTGGTTCAATGGGAATAACTAATTCTTCTTGTCATTTTAGCCTCCATTTAACAAATGGCATATTGCAGCATGCTAAAGCGAATATTCTGCTAACAATGCTGTTGCAACTTCATCTGAATTCAATATCAGGAAGTAAAGAAAATAGTGTAAGGAATAGAGGTTCTAACCATGTCAGGAGGCAGAATAATATCATAAGCTTTGAAGAATATTAAGACTGTCACTTACGTGGCTTAACATTGGCGACCACAATAATGCTTTCAGTGGAATGTGATGCAGGGTATCTGCTATTTTCTCCTTGGCCTTGACCACTGTTGTATTCTATGACCTCTACATGTCCAAGAGGAACACTCCATTTTAATAAATATCTTTGGCTGGTTGATATAGCCCCACTGCTTTCATGTGAAGTGCTGAAAGAATCAGAAGAGTTTTATGAGATATTATTAATTATATACTTTTTGGCATTTCCTGTCATAGCAGATATGAAAATAGAGGATGTTTAAAATGTTAAATTATAGGGGTTTTATCTTTTTTTGGAACAGGCTTTATGTGGCTTTGCATTTGGACTCCAAGTACATTAGAGGATGGAGAAATCTTTCCACTTTGAGTCAGAAAACCGAAGGAATAATAGTGAAATTACATATTTTTTCAGAAAGCATTACACTACTCAACTTAATGTTTAATTACCTATTAAAAAAGATGAGCTGACCCTGTGCTGTCCATCCTATTGAACAATTTAAAATACACTGAAGAATTATAGGACAAAATTTTTTATTCAGTTAGAAAATTAACTGACCATTTCTTACATGTATTTTGGTCATAACTTCAAACAAAAATCCTAGCATTGTCTTTCTTTTATGATCATAAGATTACAAGGTTATATAGATTTTGGATGGAAAGAATCCAATGTGGTCACTGCCCAAATTATACTGATGAGGAAACTGAGGTCCCAGAAAAATTAAGTGACTTGTCTGAGGTGACCCAGGTAAAAAAACAGCAGAGTTGATGCTCAAAATCATGTTCTCTGACTGAATCAAGTGTTTTTTCCATTCTATAATAATGTTGCTAATATACTTTTTTTTAAGGCAATGGGGTTAAGTGACTTGCCTGTGGTCACACAGTTAGGCAATTATTAAGTGTCTGAGGCCTCATTTGAACTCAGGTCCTCCTGACTTCAAAGGACTTATACTCTGTCCACTGTGCCACCTAGCTGCTCCCAGCTAATATACATTTAGTAGCTATTAATATATTCTCTATGTATTGCTTAATGTTATTATTATTGTTGATGTTAACAATATATATTGATTATAATGTGAGATTTATAAGTGCACCACTATCCTTTTATAGAAGAAGAAATTGAATTCAGAGAGGTTTTTAAGTGATTTTTCCAAGGTCCCAGAGTTAGTATATGTCTCTTTTGCTGATTTATCATCCATATCAAAGTTAGCCAAAAAGGATTTAAGTACTTACTATTTGCCAGATACTAGACTATGAATAAGTCTACAAAGAAAGTAAAAACAAACATAAATCCCTGTCCTCAAGGAGTTTTCATGCTAATGTGGAATGCTCCTCCCAGCATAAGCTGAACACTTCTATTACTCAACATCCCATCTCCATCTGCCTCTTTTCTCCTCTGATCAGAGGTCTCTCTCTCTCTCTCTCTCTCTCTCACACACACACACACACAAACACTCTTTTCAACTTCATTTTATGGTTTTCTTTCCCTATTAGAGGGCAAACTCCTTAATGGCAGACACTGTTTTTCTTTTCCTATTTATATAATTATTTATTTATATACTTAATAGCTATTTATTGAATTGAACTGATTTTAATTATTTCCTACATACACACACACACACACACACACACACACACATAAATATATACATATATATATATATATATATATATGTATGTATGTATATAGTAGAAAGGAGGTAATATGAAAGGGAAGGCATTAGCAGCTGGTGGTGAGAGAGAGCAGATTAGACTTCCTGAAGAAGATAAACTTTGACCTAGATCTTGAAGAAAGTCAGGAAAGTAAAGAAACAGAGGTGATTCAGCCCAGTATTTTAGGCAAGAGATGTGGTGTTAAAGTAGGTCAGATTAGTTGGCAAATAAATTTGAGACTGGAAAGTGAAAAGAGGTAAATTATTTAGAGATTTAAAAGTCATAGGATACTAAGATTTGATACTATAGGTATCAGCTGGAACCACTGGAGTTCACTTAGTAAGAAGCAGAGATGACATGACCTGCACTTGATTTTTTGTTTTTGTTTTTGTTTTTTTTTCCATTATAAATTTTTGGATGTAATCGGGATTAAATGATTCACCCAGAGTCACAAGTATATGAGGCCTATTTTGAACTCAGGCTCTCCTGACTTCAGGGTCAGGGCTCTATGCACTATGCCACCTAGTTGCTCTCAATCTAGAAAAATCACCTTGGCAACTAAGTGAAAGATGGTTTGAATGAAATGGGGAAGTATTTCAAGTATCATCTTTGGTTTGACATCTTCCTTGAATCCCTCAACCACTAAGGCCTTCTCTGTCAAACTATTTTATATTTAACTACTTTGTATATAATATCTGCATTTATTTGCCTTACATTTATGTTGTATACAATTAGATCACAGAAAGAGACATTAAGCACTTACTAGAAAAAAAAATACAAACAAAAAAATTCAGTTCCTGAATTCAAAGAGTTTGCATTCTTTATTTTTATATGTACTTGTAATCTCCCCCATTCGAATGTAAACTTCTTGCAAGCAGCAATCTTTGCTCTTATATGCAAAACATCTACATCAGAGTCTACAAGAGTGCTTGCACTTTAGTAAACAATAAATATTTATTGATTGGTTGTCAGAGATAGGATTTGAATTATGGTCTCTCCTGAAAGCAAATTCAAGTCTCTTTCCATTATGACTTCATTAGACATAAAGCAATTACTAAGTTCCTACTATGTGCCAAGCTTCAGGGAGACTGCTTGGTAGTTGTTCTTTGTTCTCAGAGAGAATCAAAATGACATCACCATATTGGAGTCAAGGTATAGTGAATCTAACTGTGGCCAATATAAGTTCAGAAGACTCTACCATAGATTGGACAAACAAATGTAAAAGAAAAGTCCTATTTCAAAGGGAACTTACATTGTAATAGGGTTAGATTAGACACAAAAGTTTAAAAGCTAGGGATGGGAAGAAATGAGATGTGGCACTATCCTAGACACATATAGATTCATAAAACATTGTCATTTGAATGATCTTTTCATTTTCAGTGTTTGGCCTTCATTTTCAAAGAAGACCATGACATCAAGTCACTTAAACCTGATTGCCTCACATCCAGGGCATCTCCATTCACCATGATTCATATGGCTCTGGAGGAGAAAGTGAGGCTGGTGACTTAGCACAGTACCCCTCACTCAATCCAATTCATGTACTTGTCATGGCATCAATTCTTTGATATCATGTTCTTCATTGAGAATGAAAGACAAACAAATAATACTCAAAAGCCCGTAGAACTATTTCTGTTTTATGAATGAGGAAACTGTTGTAGTTGGTGTTCATCCTTCATTTTCAAAGAGGACCAGTGATATCGTGAAGTAATATCTTGATTTTCAAGTGAATGGGACTTAAGTGAAGCAATGTTGCACAATCATAAGCCTCACTGTCTCTTCCTGAGTCATCAAAGTCCATTGGCAGGAAAAAAATCAAGACAACCTTGGCATCTTCAATATCTGACCCAGTTCTAAGCACTCCACAAAACTTGCTTCAGACAACTTCATGACCACTAGAACAAATTATTGTCATAAGTCTATTATGCCATAGAAGTCTTCACATCCTTGGGGTAGACATCCTCTTAAGTCACTAACCAATTTGAAGCCTGTTGGTTAAGCCAATCTGCTGAGACGGTTTATAAAGATGGTGCCAGTGTATATATAACAGCTTCTTGCAACCACAAGTGAGAGTTGGGTAAAGGTTGAATACCAGAAGTGGATACACAGTCCTGAAAAAACTCAGCAAGCTGTCACACCAAATAAGTTATTCCTCCCTGAAAGCACTATACACCTTACATCAACTGAGGATCCCAGAATATAGGTGATATTGCCCAGGTCACAGTAAAGTCTTTTGATTTACATTTATAATAATATAAGCTTCTTGAGGACAGAAACTCTCATTTTTCTCTTTGTATCATCAGCAACTAGCACAGTGCCATGGTAGGCATTTCAGAAATACTTAATGAATGACTGATAGTCCAATGTGTGTGACAGGACACTAAGTTGTCTCTTACATCATGTCCTGGGACCTACCTGCATCAAAATTTATGTCTTCCAAAAAAAAAAAAGATAAATTTCTCAAGTGACTATTAAAACAAATTCTCTTTTTATCTGAAAATACTATGAAAATACTGAAAATACTATAGAGTTTTTCATTCTCACTCACTAGATGGACGAAATTAACTTTTTTTTGCCCCCTTTACCTAACTTTTATATATACAAACACACACACACACACACACACACACACACACACACACACACACACAAAAGAGAAAAGGAAGTATGGGGTAGTTTAGAGATGACCTCAGAGGAATTACTAGGTCCTAGTCCAATGACACATAATAGCTATATGATGCTGATCTAGTCAATTAACTGCTCCAAGTTCTAGGATAACTGCAAAGCTCTAAATTGCAGACCATTTGCTGACTTTAATTGGTGAAGGAAGTTTCCTCACAGAGAATTTTCTACACTAATAATAGTTCAACAAAAGCCATAAGATCATAGAATGGTTTTGGTAGAAATGAAAGAAACGTTAGAGATTATCCATTCCAATCATCTCATTTTTTTATTGTTTTTTTATAATTTTCCCCCAATCTTGCTTCCCCCCCACCCCCCACAGAAGACAGTCTGATAGTCTTTATATTGTTTCCATGCTATACATTCATCAAAATTGTGTTGAGAGAGAAATCATATCCTTAAGGGAAAAATAAAATATAAGAGATAGCAAAACTACATAATTTTTTTTTAAATTAAAGATAATGGGGCAGCTGGGTGGCACAATAGATAGAGCACCAGCCCTGGAATCAGGAGTACCTGAGTTCAAATTCAGTCTCAGAAACTTAATAATTGCCTAGCTGTGTGTGATCTTGGCAAGTCACTTAACCCCATTGCCTTAAATAAATAAAATTTTTAAAGTATTTTCAAAAATTCAGCCTAAATTAAAGATAATAGACTTTGGTGTTTGTTTAAACTCTACAATTCTTTCTTTGGATACAGATGCTGTTCTCCATCACAGATACCCTAAAATTGTCCCTGATTGTTGCACTGATGAAATGAGCAAGTCCATTAAGACTGAGTATCACCCCCATGTTGCTGTTAGGGTGTGCAGTGTTCTTCTGGTTCTGCTCATCTCACTCAGCATCAGTTCATGCAAATCCTTCCAGGCTTCTCTGAAATCCCATCCCTCCTGGTTTCTAATAGAAAAATAGTGTTCCATAACATACACATACCACAAATTTGTTCAGCCATTCCCCAATGTCCAGTTCTTTCCCACCACAAACAGGGCTGTTATGAATAATTTTGTACAAGCGCCAATCATCTCATTTAAAGAAGGAGCTATGGAGGCTTGCAAGGTTCAAGTGATTTGTCCAAAATCACACAAGTGACAGAACGGACTAGAATCCTCTAAGTCTAATGCTGTTTCCACAACATCAGAATTTCTCTCTTGCTCTCTGTATGAACATTGTCTCCTACCCCTTATTCTAGAGATAGGATCAGAAAGGGAAAAATTCAATTTTATTCTTTAATATAAAGCTTTCAAATTAAATTTGCTTAAAAAAGAAATTGTCAGAATTATAACACTTTCTATATAAAACATGATATTTTTGCTTTTATATATATTTTTAGGAAAAGTCAACATAGAAAGATTTACTTTGTGAAAATAAAAAATGCATGGTCAGCATTAATGAGAACTATTGTCTGACTTTCTGAAAAAATTGATCATAAGCATATCTGAGGTCAAAGTGAGGCTATGCCACAGCAATGTGTACTCTAGAGGTTTTTCTTTTTCTTCCCCCCCCCCCGAAATTAGTCTGGCCATAAACATGTATGATTAGAAAGGCAACATTTGGCTTCAAATGTTATTTTAAATAACAGCAGTCTGAATGCTCCATCCAAATAGCATGCAAAAAAGTTCTGGGGAAGAATTCCCAAGAACTTGCATTCCAGAATTAATTGTGTGTAGTTTTTTCTTTTATTATGAGGAAATATTTTCTTATCCTTTTAACTCTTTCAAATGATTTTTCTATTATTATTCCTTTCATCACCAATGTCTCACTGTTCTACATACTCAAAGTTTATAAAGTCTGTTCCCATAATATTCTATTGAAAGTTTTCTCTCAAAGGTTAACAAATAATCCCTTAATTTATAAATCCAATGGTCTTTTCTCAATCCTTATCGATGACTTTTTTAAAGGCTTTTTGACACTCATCCTGCAAAGTCTACCTCTACTAGTTCCCCTTTCTCCCCACTCCACTTCTTGGAATCCCTGAGACTGTTCTCTTTACTTTCTTCCTGCATGTCTGATCACTCCACAGTCTACTTTGTTGTACCATTATCTCCCACTATCTAATCTTAGGTATCTCAAGATTCTACACTGAGCCCACTTCTATTGCTAACATCTCCCTTGGTGACTCCTTTTACTCTCATGGAGTTATTTACCCATTATCCAATTACTCAAATGGACATCTAATCTAATACTCAATTTCTGTTCTGAATTTCAGAGCTACATCGTGAACTGCATGGATATCATGGGAAATCCATCAAATTCAAAAGATCCAAAGTTGATCTGAACATCTTTTCCCTCAAAATCAACCCTTTTCTAAAATATCCTTATTTTTACCGTTCTTCCAGTCATCAATAAAGTTCATAAATTCAGAATCATTCTAGAGTCTATCCCTTCTCTTACCTCTCAGATCCAATCACTGCAAAATCTTGTTGATTATATATATATATATATATGTATATATCCCTTTACCGGTCAAAGTTACTCATTTACTTACATTAACAAAACAATGCCCTAGTCCAAGACTTCACTTCTAATCTGGACAGTTATAATATTCTTCCAGTTGGTTTCCCTACATCCATTGTTTCTTCCTCTTCAATTTATCTTCCACAGAGCTGAAATAATTTCATAAATTAGCAAATATAAGGATGTCACTCTCTGGCTCAAAAATTTTCAGTGACTCCTTTTTTTACCTTTAGCATGAAATACAAACTGCAACCTTCATGTAAGATTCTCTACAATCAAGTTACAAACTACTTTGGAAGTAAAACAGACACAGGTCTCCTGGTCCCAAATCCAAAACTCTTTCCATGACATAAGTGGCCCCAATAATACGCCCTTCATTCTCAGCTCAACTAACTCTCCAGACTTCAATTGCTTGCCAGAAATCTTGCTTCCATGTGATCATTCTTCCTACCTTTCCCTTAAGTGTTATCTTCTCCTCTTAGAGCATACATATTTGAGGGTAAGAACCATCAAGTTTTCTTCTGTATATCCAACACTGAGAATAATGCTTTGTACAGTTGAAGTGCATAGTAAATTATCTACCTATCTGTCTGTCTGTCTAGCTAGCTATCTCCAGGATGGTGTAACATCAATAGAAAAATAGGAAAATCAGAAAGCATAAATAAACGTTTGTGTGGAAAAATCAAATATTACACATTGAGTTGAAGGTATTTAAAACCTTCAGGTGGAGATTCCTGCTGGCAGCTGGAAATACTTAAAGAGAGGGAATCACAACTTTGATTATAGGTTTGAGCATCAATTAGAGGAGGTAATAACTGAAGCTATATGAGTGGAGACAACCTCCAAGGAATAATGAAAGAATAGAGAAGAAAGAAAATAGGACTAAAGAAAAGAAGATACCTACAATTGGGAGGAAAAAGTGTTGTTACAGATGCAGGTAGGAAAAAATTCAAATGATATCAGTGTCATGAGCTCAAAGGGTAAATAAAAATATGAAAGTAAATGTTTAACAGTGCCAAATGCTGCAAAAATATGAGAAAATCCTTTAACAAGCATCTGTTTTTATAAGCATTATAAAAAAATACCCAAGCAGCTAGGTGGTACAATGGATAGAGCACACATCTTGGAGTCAGGAGGACCAGAGTTCAAATATGGCCTCAGATCACTGACTCCAACTAGTTGTGTGACCCTGGGCAAGTCACAACCCTGACTGCCTCACATCCAGAGCCTTCTTGTCATCCTGATTCTTATCTGGCCACTTGATCCAGATGACTCTGGAGGAGAAAGTAAGATTGATGACTTAGCATAGCAAACTTAACTCAAATCCAATTTGTGTTCTTGTCATGGCATCATCTCCCTGATATCATGGTCTTCTTCAAGAATGAAGGACAAATATTATTATTATAAAAGAAATAGAAGACAGGGTCCCTCAGTGAATTTCACAATTCAAAGGTACCACTAACCCAATCCACATCTTATCCACTACAGCATCCCCATCAGGTAGTCACTCAGGCTCCACTTGTAAGACTTTAAATGACAAGGAGTGGGGTAAGGGGGAGTGGGCAACTTGACCATCTCTAAAAGCATTCCATTCTACTTTTGGACAACTCTACTTTGTTAGCAAGTCCTTGACAAAAATACCAAATGGCAAAAATACTGGTTCTTTGTGATCACTGCCTCTGGTTTTAGAAGTTTACTAACAATCTCTTTGGTAACATGTCTTGAACTTACCCAGGAATCAAAGTCAAATTCATTGGTCTATAGTTTACAGGGTCAGGCTAACATTTGTCTTTCTCTCTCAGGTGGCTTATAGTTTAATGGGGGAGATATGATATAAATACATGAAAAAATAAATAATATATTAACTAAAAGCATCTTGGAGTACAATACACAAAAACACACAAGACAACCTTAATTGCCAAATGAGAGGTAAAGACAATGTGTACTCTGGCAATAAAGAGAAATGTGGGTCATTAAATGGAGTATTTTTAGAAGACTTCATGAATAGGAATTTCAGTTCAATTGAAACTATCTTTTAAATAAGTCAGGAATTATTGAGGAACTAACATAAATCAACTTTTGAATTCAAGTGGTGTGAGAAAACTGAAAAAAAAAGACCCAAACCCAGTAACATGTGAATCAATCTTGCCAAGAACTAGCTTTGTTCCTTTATCTAATTCATTACTTTCTTTGGTCCTCATGTTTACTCTGTTGTAAAATGGAATTGAACTATATGACTGCTAAGCCAATCCTAGATCTAAAGTCTAATGTTTTTTTGAGGTGTGGAGTAAGTTGGGGTGGGGTAAAGTGCAGGGGGGGTAGTTTTAAAGACATAACAATACATTTGTATAGAGGCTAAGAAAAACTAACATAAAATCACCAAGAGGTTCCATGGTATGATATGCTTCTGAATGTGGAAATCAGGAAGATCTGGATTCATATATTGTCTCAGAAAATTATTAGCTATGACCCTACAAAAGATTTAATCTCTCTTCCTTATCTATAAAAATGATGACTTAAGTGCCTTCAAAATTTATTCCAGCTCCAAATATATAATATTCCACTACTTTCACTCACAGAAATAAAATATTTTCAGGAATAAAGTCACTGTCAGGGAAAAAAAAAAAAAAGCTAGAACAGTAGAATCCAAATAAGTAAAGGGAGATAGAATCTTGAAAAAAGGAGAAAAACCCTATTCAAGGGAATAGCAGGAATTGCTATAAAATAATTGTAATACAGTAAACAATGGATTATTTGATGTATTCAGTAACTATAGTACACCACATGCTTCAATCTGATATCTCAGCTAGGTAGTGCAGTGGATAGAGCACTGGCCTTGGAGTCAGGAGGACAGGAGTTGTATCTGGCTTGCCACTTACTAGATATGTGACCTTAGGCAAGTCACTTAATCCTGATTACTTCACATCCAGGACCTTCTCCAGTTATACTGATCCATATTTGGTCATTGATTCAGATCACTTTGGAGGAGAAAATGAGACTAGTGACTTAGCACAGGACCCACTCACATCTTCAAAGACAAAGGACAAAACAAAGATTCAGTATTTGTGGAAGGGAGTTTTTAAAAATAAAATTAGTGTCTATCTTTATTTCATGTTTTCTTGTATTATCTCAAGGAAAATCTTATGATCAGGAAGCCATAATATTGAATCTAGGAGGTATTGCATCTGTTTTAAAAAAATAAGGAATTTTTGTCTCTAAAGCCCCCTTGAGCACCAAAATATGATTATTCTTCATAGCAGTAAAACTGAATATATTTTATAATGTTGGGAAAATATTGGCAAGAATTTCTTGATAGAACTTTACAAACTTCAAATAAGATTTTCTAACAAAAGGACTTAAAAAGACTATTCATCTGAAAACTGGTTTTCTAAAGCAGTTTTAATTTAGAATTGAGAGGTTTTCTAAAGTAGCTTTAATTTAGGATTGAGCAGAGCAGAGTAATATAGTAGAAGAAAAAGTACCAGATATAGAATCAGAGGACAGATATCAAATCTCAGCTCTATCATTTATTACGTATGACTTGGACAAATCTCAATCTCTATAAATCTCAGTTTCTCCATCAGTAAAATAAAAGTTGCACTAGATGAACTCCAATGTCCCTTTCTAGCTCTAAAATCTTTAATAAATTCCCTTCTCTAAAGAACAGAGATACCTGACATGTTCAGGAACCTCTCCAACATAGGAAAGTAACAATCATATTTTCTCTACAAGAAAAGGTCTCTTGAGAATTCCAAATAAAATTATGCATATAGTTTTATTCTATGCAGTGTATAGCATAGCTATGCTCATAGATCAAGAACAAATTTAAAGGAACTATTACAATAAACCACAAAAAATGAAGAAAGAATTAAAATCAATAAATATGGTGATGTTTATCTGTGCTCCCTACCCTCACATAAATGGTAAGCCCTAAATTCTATACATAATGGGGACATTTGAGCCATCATCAACATTAGGGACTCAATGGGACATACATCTTTCCTCAATCCTAGATTCTTTTTCTGCCATAGATTTCCCATGTTTAGGTTTTGGGGAATCTTGAAAGCAATATTCATGTTTTTCTTCCCCTTCTCTCTTCATTTCACACTACCAAACTTGTGCTGAGTTGGGGATCTAGTTGAATGGTACCTGAATTATTAGGGTTTTTTTTTTACTTTTTGTAAGGAAATGGGATTAAATGACTTGCCCAAGGTCACACAGCTAGGTAATTATTAAGTGTCTGAGGTCAGATATGAACTCAGTTCCTCCTGAATCCAGGGCCGGTGTTCTAGCTACTGCACCACCTAGCTGCCCCTGAATTATTTTTTTAAATGTGATTGTGATCCCACTCAATATAATCTCTCAGAATGCTGAATGAAAGTTTCCTTGACAAATCTGTATCTTCAGAAGAAGATGGTCCCTCCTTTCTCAAATATTTCATCTTCAAGTGTTCCTTTGCCAAGAACTTTTTTTATGTACTTGTCACTCCATTTTATGTCACAGTTATTTGTATATTGGTCCTTTTCTTCATTAGATATGAAGTTTCTTGAGAAGAGGGTCTATGTTCTATTTATCTTTAAAAATCTAACACCAAGAAGAATACCTTTCCCAGAGAGTAAATACTTGAAATAATTCTGACAAACTAAAAAGTACATGTCTCTAAAGATTAATAGTTGGGAATTTTATGTAAAGCTAATAAATAGAGATATAGCAAGAATGAGACTATAAGAATGAAATAAGTGAAGAAGGTATTGACAATTGTCTAACAAAATTAGAATAAAGATAAAAGAGACTATAATAGCTATACTGACACTGATTCTACTAGATATTATTTTACCACAGCTAGCTATATTATGTAGCTATTTCTAAAGCCCTTGAAATCATCCAACTGTTCTAGTTAGAGTAAAATAAATATCAAATTTATTATGACATACATAAAACAAAAGACATTTTTATGAAAACTTAAAAATAATATCTCATCTATTTTCTTGATTATTTACCCTCAACATAAAATATTAAGATATCTGATGTAATTATGCAAGAGTAACATATGTATAAAGTTTATTGAGTGGAGCAAGCAGCTGGAGTGACAGAAGTTGGGCAACAACCAAGAAGAACAACTGCAATGGGATTTACAAGGGTTATAAAAAGAACAAAATTAAATTTCTCAACTCTGAATTTGTCCATGTGCACATTTCAAAAATAGGTAATCACTTTGTGGGTGTTAAATGTTAAAAGACCATAAAAGTATTAATGTACTTTCTAAACCACCTTACACAAAAGAGTAATCTATGGTATAATAAGGTTTAAATCATTTAACCAATATTCTAAGTACCTACAGTGTTTAGGGCATTATGGAAGTTACAAGAGAGGATAAAACATTTAAAGGAGATATAGTACCTGCCTTTAAATATTTTATTATCTAGTTATATGGGTATCTGTAAATTCTAACAGTTCATGGCAAGTACAAATTAGGTTCCTAGATTGAGGTATATAAAAGATCTTAAAAATAATTTAGATGAACTCAATTCATGGATGAGGAAACTGAGGGTCAAAGAGGTGAAACAAAGTCATATCAGTATGAAGGAACAGAACTCAGATTCCCTGATTTCAAACTCATTCTTTTTATAATATTATGCTACTTCTTTCTCATTAGAGATATGCAAAAACACCCTCCCTCCAAAAAAAATGTAGCATTGAAGTCCCAAGTGAAAAGGCTGCTAAATGATACAGAGGTCCAAGAAGGCTGATGAAAATTTAGTGGCATTGGGTAGGAAGTGAACATATGACATGTCAGGGAAGGTCATTCAAATAATGAACTGAGCATGGGTAAAGCCATAGATGTGGAAAGGTACAGTTGCCGTCTTCAGAAGACAAGGGTTAGGCTAGCTTAGCTTGGAGTGGAGGGTATGAAGTAAAATGTGTAAGATAAGTTAAATGAATCATATGATGTTTTGCAAAAAGAAAAAAAAATACAAAGACTATCAGAGGCAGAATGGAATGAAAAGAACATGGAACTAGACTCAGAAAAAACAGAATTCTGGTCCTGGCTCTTTCATTCACTATCTGTGATATTGGAGATATAAATCCCTTTCTCTAAGCCTCAGTTTCCTCATTTGTAAAATGAAAAGGTTAGATTGGGTGACCTCGAAGCATGCCCTTCTAAATCTAACATTTTATATCTAAAGTGAGAGAATTATTAATGTTATCCAGGTAAGCAAAAGGAAGAGAATGACTCAATAAAGAGGGAGCTGGTCTGAGAGTCAAAATGACCTGTGTTCACATCTTGCTTCTGCTACATACTGACTGTGTACCCTTGAGCAAATGACCTAACCTCTAGAGAAGGTGTTGCTCTAAATTGGTAAAGGAAGTTTTCTTGTTTTCTGTTTTTAATGAAATCCCATTCCTCTTCTAATTATGCAAAAAAATATGACAGAATAATTTCAATTAGCCAATGTGATCGTTCAAACTTACCGGGCACTAACAGTCGCACACATTAACACATCATTCAGCATGAAGAGTCGACGTTCTTTGGTTTTCACAATCTCTCCTTTGTCATTGTAAACAGTTTCTACCATGTCATCGGAACGAACGAGGTATCTGTTGCCACTGCTGAGAAGCTAAATTTTCAGAACATTCAAAATGTAATAATAATGATAATGATAATGATAATGATGATGATTCTTACAATTAAGTCAATGGCAAAAACACATGCAAATCATGGCAGACTATATTCATGTTGTTGCTATGCTGTACATCTTTCTTAAAAGATTTAAAGAAAAGCCACACTGACATAGGTGCTCACATATTCATGCTCCATGTATTTATTTGTACCTGGGCAAGTAACAGTATTAAAAGTTGTTTATTAACTAAATAGGCATTTTCATAGCCATACATATGGAAAATTTCTTTCAAAAAACAAATTTCCAACTGACACAAATTTGAGAAAAGGAATAACTTATTTTTAACCTATCCCTTAACCTAATACTTGTATTTAAACTAATTCATCAAATAAATACTATATCCATTACAGACATCCAAGTTTTTGTTTACATTGTTATTTTATGATACATATTGCTTTCAAAAAATTTTAAATTGTTGTGCAGGATTTGTGCATTTTGCCTATATTGAACTACAGTGTTTAGAACATTGTGGTTGGTACTAGAGAGAACAGAACATTTAGATGTGTTGTTGTAGTTCCTGCTTTTAAATATCTTATAATCTAATTAAATGGGTAACTGTAAATCCTAATAGTTCATGGCAAGTACAAATTAGGGTCAGAGATTTAGGGATATAAGGGATCTTAAAGATAATTTAATCCAATTCCTTCTTGATATTATATATTAAAATTTAAAATATAAACATTATCCAAAGATTCAAAGGATTATAGACTTAGAACCAGAAGAGAATTTGGAAGCTATTATATACAGATGAGAAAACTGAGGCCTAGAGAGATTAAGTGACTTTGCAATCACAAAAGTTCTAAGTGTCAGAATGAGGATCTGAATCTAGATTTCCTGACTCCAAAAACAATCTTCTGTTACACTATATATTTTTCTCATTCCCAAACTACTTTGCTATAAAGTAACCTTGATCTACTTATCTAATGGTAAGCATATTGGTATAAAACATTTTCTTGCAACAACTTTTACTGCTGCTTCCCCAATACTAATAATTAACAAAAGATAAGCAATTTAAGTCTGTACAACTAATTTGACTTCCATAGTTTATTTAGAATTTAGACTAAGTTTACACATAATTATTGTAATTATTCAGTAATGATATTTCTAGTAACTAAAAATCATTTGAGATTTAAGTAGTAAGACAGTTGGATGTTAAATTTAAGTTGATCATTTGAAGAAGGTTCTGAAATTTGAGGCTATTTTATTTTTTGGATCTGGGAGAGGAGAGTCTTAAAAAGAAACATTAGCAAGCAGAAGTTTGTTTGAATTTCTTTGGGCTGGGAGTTTCCCACACTTACATGCAGTTCATGACATTTTTTTGAGGAATATACATATTGATTTCCTATATGACTATAGGAAAGACATAACTTCCCAGAAGCTCAGATTTGTAAAGAATTGTACTCAATGATATTTAAGCTCCTTTCCAGTTCTAAGATGCTTTTATAAATTTGGCAAGACATATTTTTTGAGACTCAGTTTTCTTATCTGTAAAATAATTAGATTGGACTAGAAATTTTCTAAGTTATGTTCAAGTTCCAAAATTCTATAATTCCCTATATCCCAAGTCTACTACTTGCTACCTCTCTGATATTGAGACTTCACTCCTCCAGGTCTCAGTTTCTTCACCTACTAAAAGAAGTGGAAAGAAATAAATCTAGATAATTTCTGAGGTCCTTTCTAGTTCTAAATTTATGATCCTATGTTGTTTAGTTAAAAAAAAATACTAAAATTTAAGTGCTCTGATCTCATTTTTTAAAAAGCCAGACAGTAGGATTTAGAGCTTACAGAGACCTGAGAGATAATCTACTTTCTCTCATCTGATAGTGAAGAAAAACCAGAAAAGTTAAATGATTTGTGTAAGACAACACAAGGATTTGAACCTAGGTCCTCTGGTTCCACATTTTTGTTCTATCACTGTTTAGACAGGGTCATGGAAATAACAAGACTGTCACAAAGAAAAGCATTAGCTATCCTACACTATTAAATATTATTAGTTATTTGCTTTCTTGGTGTTGCCAAAAAAAATTGACATTTGCTTCTTATGTACAAGTATTAAATGATAAGTGCATGCAAACTATTTCAAGAATGTTATTAGTATTTTCTCTTTACATGGTATGTATATACTTACAAATGCCCTGTTAAAAATCAATAAAAAACAATTAAAAATTAAAGAATCATGTGATCAATAAAAAGCAAAAGCCTCTCAGTCTGGCAAGATGCAATATAAAATTTTGGTTTCTTTATTTTTTAAGATAGCTCCAAAAACTACAGGGCAAGAAAGAACTCATGTAAAAATGAACAGAATAAAAATAAAATGTTTCTTTTTAAAAAAATACTTTATAATTTTTCAATAATTCAAAACAAAGAAACTATGTAAACTTGACAGGAGTCCACTGACCAGGTAGGTCTTACAAGAAGTTAGGCAAACACTCAAGAAAATTTGATTACTTAAAAGTAAGATTTTTTTTTCTTTAAAAGATAAAAATAGGAACTGCTTCCAAAAGAGTAAAGTATATCACTCTTGGGAATCTGGTAAATATGACAAAGGTCAGGGAGAAGGAAAAAATATCAAGCGCATTGAGCTATTAATTCAGATTGTATTCTGAAAAAGAAAAGAATAGGGTCACTTTTAAAATATTAGTGAAAACTTTCTAAGAAAGTTACAGCACACTGGTACATAAAGAGAAAGCAGAAGTTTCATGATATAGGTAAAAAAAAATTGTTCAACCTTGTTCAGGTATCTTTCATTTATAGCTTTTGCTATCTGCTTGATTTCACATCGCTGATCTGCATCTCTTTTCCTTTCATTTAACTTCTCTGCTAATGTTTCAAGCTCTGTAAGTGCCATCTGCAGGGGTAGTCTGTCAGGGTGTCCTTTTGTGGTGTTCTTCAACATGTCCTTTAGGGGGAAAAAATGATAAATTCAAGAGAGAAAGGTATGATGACTTCTGTCAAAGAAATAAAAGTAGGCAGCTATCCTCCAGAAATATCTCATCCCCCACAACTGCATTATTCACGACTCCTGGGAAAGAAGGAAATGACATTAATTGCTTCTAATGAAAAATAAATCAAGTACCTTGGGAACAAGATTTGCCTCTAGTGAATCACTGTTTGGCTGAACATGCAAGCAGCCTTTTTGGAAAAGGAACAATGGCTCTTGCAATGGCATCATTAATAGAAAAAATAGCTATTCTTCTATAATAAAATGAATATTGATTCTTTGCCTAAAGCCATTGCCTGAAGGCTCATTGTGGGACAAAAGTGAGCCTTGGATTTCAAAGGCTATGCCAGAGGAGCAAAAGATCTGGCAAGTCATACCAAACTGGAAAGGCTGCAAATACAGATCCAGCAACGGACTTTGTGTAGTGAATTCTGTATGGCATTACACAATCTTTGAAACAAACTCCTTTCTGAAGTTTTGCTCAAAGATTATTATTTATAAAACCTAAGCACTAACTTTTCCTGCACTGAGACCCTGTTAGAATTAGTGACCTTCCCTCTACTAGCAAATGCAATACTATTATCTGGGGACTCATGAATAGAGTGACAGCTTTTGTGTACAATGACTCATAAACACTTTTGTCCTTTATATACTATACCATGAAACAACTGTGCTCTATTTCAAGTGACTGATTCTATGTTAAAAAAGTCATTTACTTTATGTAGGATTATATTGCCTATTCTATATTGCTTAATATCAATTTTAATATATGATAGGCTAGAGATACAAGGAAGTATGTATACAGGAATTTTCTACCTTTCTAATCTGATCTCTATTCTTCTCTAAATGAAACCTCACTCTAATCACTGTGAACATGTGAACATGACAAGCTTATTACCAACCCCATCCAAAATAATCTTTAAAAGTCAACTCATAAATATTAAGTTTCTACTATTAACAGTGCAAAACACTATGTTGGGAGCAGAAAGTGCAAATACAAGAGATATAATATATATCCTCAAAAAAAAGACAGAAAGTTCATCTTTTATTGAGGAAATGAAATATGTTCAGAGGTCAATAAATACAATATATGTAGCTCTACCAGATCTAAAACTATACTGTAAAGAGGAAGTCATCAAAACTGCCTAGTACTGGTTAAGAAATAGAGCAATAGGGGCAGCTAGGTGGCACAGTGGATAAAGCACCGGCCCTGTAGTCAGGAGTACCTGGATTCAAATCCAGTCTCAGACACTTAATAATTACCTAGCTGTGTGGCCTTGGGCAAGCCACTTAACCCCATTTGCCTTGCAAAAACCTAAAAAAAAATTAGAGCAATGGGAGAGCAGCTAGGTGACACAATGGTTAGAGCACCAGCCCTGGAGTCAGTAGTACCTGAATTCAAATCCAGTCTCAGACAATTAATAATTACCTAGTTGTGTGGCCTTGAACAAGCCACTTAACCCCATTGCCTTGCAAAAAAAAAAACTAAAAGAAAAAAAGAAATAGAGCAATGGATCAGTTAAGATAAATTCAAAAGAAATTGCAGTAAATGGCTATAGCAATCTACTATTTGACAAGCCCCAAAAACATTAGCTTCTGAGATAAGAACTCACTATTTGACAAAAATTGTTGGGAAAACTGGAAAATAGCATGGCAAAAACTAGGCATAGATCCACATCTTACACCCCATACCAAAATAAGGTCAAAATGGGTACAGTATTTAGACATAAAGAGCAATACCATAGATCAATTAATAGACCAATAAAAATCTTTCTATCAGATATATGGAAAGGGGATAAGTTTATGACCAAACAAGAATTAAAGCTGCAAAATTAATGATTTTTAACTATATTAAGATAAAAGGTTTTTGCACTAATAAAATCAATCTCTGCCAAAATTAGAAGGAAAGCAGAAAGTTGGGAAAAATCTTCACAACTAGGAGTTTTGATAAAGGTCTCATTTCTAAACTAGAGAATTGCATCAAATTTATAAGGTTACAAGTCATTCCTCACTTGATAAATGGTCAAAGGATATGAAAAGACAGTTTTTAAATGAAGAAATTAAAGCTACATAATCATATAAAATGCTCTTAATCATTATTGATTAGACAGATGCAAATTAAAACAATAATGAGGTATCACCTCATACCTACCAGATTGGCCAAGATGAGATGCATTGCTGATGAGTTGTAAATGGATCCAACTTTTCTGGAGAGCAATATGGAACTGTGCCCAAAGAGCAATAAAACTATTCATATCCTTTGACCCAGAAAGAAATTATATAAAAAAGGGAAAAGTCTCAAATGTTCCAAAATATCCACAGCAGCTCTTTTTGTAATGGCAAAGAACTGGAAATTGAGGGGATGCCCATCAATTGGGGAATGACTAAACAAATTATGGTACATGAATACTATGGAATATTATTATTCTATAAGAAACCATAAGTGGTCGGACTCTAGAGAAGCCTGGAATGACTTACAGGATCTGATACTGAGCAATGGGAGTAGAACCAAGAAAACAATGTACACATTCATAACAACATTGTGAGATGAACAACCCTGACAGAAGCAGCTACTCTCAGCAGTTCAGAGAGCTAGGATAAGAGTATTAGACCGGCTATGGACAATGTTATCCCCATCCAGGGGAAGAAAAACAAAACAAAAACAAAACACACATGCAAAAAAACCCAAATCTTCAGAATCTAAAGAACACTTTATAAAAATTATCTCTTGTTTCTCTTTCCCTTAGTCTTAATTCCTTATAACAAAAATAACTAATCGGTAAATATGTTTATCAAAGATATGTATGTACAATGCTAACCTGTTTGCCACCGATGAGAGAGGGTGAAAAGGGAAGGTGGAAGGAAATTTTATAACTTAAAAATATGCATACACATATGGATGAAAATAAATAAATAAATAATTTTTTGATTAAATGAACAAATACAATATATGTATAAGAGAAGGAAGAAGTTTCAGGAGGTAGGGTGTTCATTTAACAATTGGAGGAATCAGAAAAGTCCTTGTAAATGTAGTAGCTCTAGATCTGAGTCTTGAAGGGAGACAAGAACTCCAAAAGAGAGAGGCAAAGAAGAAGACTATTCTAGACATTTTAGGGGAGAGGAGGTGGAGGCAGAGGGAATGGCAATAGAGGCAGAGATGAAATGAAGGAAACTGTCTTGACCAAGATCATAGAGATATTAAGCAGTAAGTCAGAATTGGAACTCCCTCAATGGAATTTGAAACCTAGTATTCTTTTCATAAGAGCATACTTTCAAAGGAATAGAAATTAAGAACACCCCAAAGAACCTAGCAAATTTTTGTGTCAACTGATAAACTGAACCAGATGTAATCAACAGATTCTTTCTGGAAATGCTTAAAGCAGTTATCCTCAGTCAGTTAATGCTGGTGGCAGAAGTTCTAAAGCCAAATCTGTATTATTGCTTCTGTTTAAAAGCAGCTTTGACAGCATCATTTAAATGATCACTCCTCCCCCATCTCACCATTCCACTCTGTTCTTCCAATGTATCTCTGGGGCAAAAAGACTATGAATTACAGGACAAAACATGTCTACACAGACTGGGCAAAAGCTACTTATGTCATGCCCATCGAATGATGCCAGTGATTTTTCAGCTACCCAAGAAACTACTATATGTTATTCCCTGAAACTCTAGTATGGGTCTAAGAATCACAAAACCTGGGGATGTATATTCTTTTTAATTTAACAAGCATTTATTAAGTGCCTGCTGCAAAGACTGGAGGTGGGAAAAGGAGGGTTTTAACTAGAACAATATCAGACTCAGAATCTCCTTAACTCAATCCCTGATCATCTTATTCAGCCTTTATTTGAAGTCTTCCATTTAGAAGCCTTCAAGCACTTTTGCTTCAGTTTTGATTTTGTTTTTGGTTTTGGTCTTTTGCTTTATTTTTGTTTGGTGTTGTCTAACATGCCACTTAACCTCTCAAGAAATACATACAACTTGAACAAGTCAAACTTGGAAATTTTGCTATTACAAAATAACATCTATTTAGATGTTAATAATAATGATAGATGATATTCATATTGTACTTATTATGTGCCTGATAATGCACTAACCATTTTACAAATATTATCTCATTTAATCTTCACAACAATCTTGAGAGTAAGGTGTTATTCTTATCCCCATTTCACAGAAGAAAAAACTGAAGTAAAGAGGTTATGTGACTTGTCCAGGGTCATAAAGATAGTAAGAGTCTGAGGCTAGACTTGACCTCAAGTCTTCTTTACTCCAAATACAGTGCTCTATTCCCCTGTGATAAAAGTTACCAGCTCATTTTTTTTAACTTGGAATCCTCAGATAGCCTATCTTTCCAGAAAAAATTCAGGGAACGGCATGAAAATTTAGGTGGGAAAAATACTTCATCGTCATTTTTACTGACCTCTCCTTCAATTACAAACGTAGGCAACAAATATTATTCTGAAAAGAGATCTATAAGTTTCATCAGAAAAAGGGGTTGATGACACAGAAAAGTTTAAGAACTCCTGTTTTGAAATTTACAAAATATTTTAGAAAAGTCAGGTCCAGAAATATGAAGTGACTTTTCAGGCTCATAGAGGTGGTATAAGAAGTAGAAGCTGAAACCCAGATCTCTCCCAGACTTCCAATTCACCACTTTTGGGGTTACATTACTACTTGATTCTTTAAAAGAATACTTTTTGGGGGAGGGGTAGTTATAGATATATAGATAGATAGAGATATGTAGTTCATCATTATATAAGAGTGGGAAAGAGCTTTGGTTCCATTTTATTTCATGTTGTGTATTTGCTTCCTTGTATAAACACTTTATCTAGAGTTCTTAAATAAGTAAAATTTTCACACAAACTGAGATGAAAGAATATAAACTCAAAACAATAGACTGGTCATAGTGACTCAGTAAAAAATACTTTGAATCTGGAATTAGGAGCCATGTGAAAAATAATGTAAAAAAACTACATGGCTTTTGAGATCTCTTCTTGCTCCAAATCTATGATCCTGGGAATAAATAAAAGTACTCATCAAAGGAGACTTCTTGGTGAGTCAATTTGTTTTGATAACAGTTTGGTATATAAGATGTACAAATAATTTATAACTATGACTAAAAGTCATTCTCCAATAATTAAATAGTCAATGGAAATTAAATAATTCTCAAAAGCTTGTTGTATTGGTTTGGAATGACACACATGTCAATGAACTGTTGATTAATCTAAGAACTGGTACAGACATTCTGGAGAGCAATTTGGAATTGTTCAAGTAAAGCAACTAAAATATCCACATCCTTTATACCAGAGACTCCATTTCTGGGTTTATCCCTTAAGAAATACACTAGTAAAAAGAAAGCTAAGACATATACCAAAATATTCATAGCAGCACCTTTTGTGATAGCAAAGAATTAGAGGAAAGTAGATGCCCATTGACTAGGGAATAGCCAAACAAACTGTGAAACAAGAATGTAATGGAATATAACTATACAATAAGAAAGATGAATGTAATGAATCTACAGAAGCAAGGACATTTCTATATGAACTGATGTATATTGAAATAAGCAAACTAAGAAAATAATATAAAACATTGACTGTAACAATGTAAATGAAAAAGAATAACTTCACACCAAAAATTCAAAAATGAATGTAGAAAAATTATTAAATTGTCCTTAATTCAAATGAAGAGTTATGAGAAGACAATCCCAAACTACTCCTTTATGGAGATCAGAGGTCCACAGGTGTTACACATTGCATGTTTTGGGACTTTTTCAATGTGTCTACAACCATTTTTTCTGTCAAGGGACATTTGTACATTAATAACATCATTCGCTGCTATATTTGGTAAAACATTTAATTCACCCCTAAAAATTTCCTATATTTATTGAATTTTGAGCCCCATCTGTGGTTCCAATGGCAGCACCACACTAAACGATTTCACTATAAAGATTTTTTCTATGCTTTTCTTTAAAAAAAACAACTATTTTTTTATGGGATAGTTCTCTGGGAAATGGTATAGGAAGGAATATTGGAGAAAATAATTATGGAGATATTAAAAAAAGTCATCAATACAAATTAAAAAAGAAAGAAGGGGAGAGAGGGGGAGAGAGAGAGAGAGAGAGAGAGAGACAAAGAGAGACAGAGACAGAGACAGAGAGACAGAGAGAGACTGACTTCGGGCAGTGTTTCCCAAATACCAATTTAGAACTAAGGTTGATTCAACTAATTAATGCCTAATCAATTTTAATAAGCAGAAAACCTACCCAGTGACCATTTGGTTTAATTAAAATGAGCAACTGATTGAATCTGAAGAGTAATAACAAAAGAGAAATTAGGTCATAGCATAAATCTAAACCGCCAGGGTGGAAAACCATGAGAGAAAATGTTCAATAAGCATGTCCATTTATTTTATTTATTTATTTATTTTTAGATTTTTTTTCGAGGCAATGGGGTTAAGTGGCTTGTCCAAGGCCACACAGCTAGGTAATTTTTAAGTGTCTGAGGTCAGATTTGAACCCAGGTACTCCTGACTCCAAGGCCGGTGCTCTATCCACTGCACCACCTAGATGTCCCCCTCCATTTATTTTAAAAAAGGTAAATTGTCTCCTTTCAGTTCTGTCTTATGGCCTTTAAGGTGATTCAGAGGTATTTATGTGCTTCAAACTTGTATAGACCGTCTGCTCCCCTTCTTCTATAGATGGAAAAATTCACAGTACATTAACACTAACTTAAAGAAATGTTTTGCTAATGAAATATTTAAAGTTTCCCAATTTTAGATAATTTGATCAACAAAATTTCACAGTTTAAATATTAATTATTCCCTCTTTCTTCACAAACCTTCAATCTCTCCCCAGTCCTTCTATATACACAGATATTTAGATTTTCCCTTACCTAGTCTTTAAAGAAAAATAAATTCTCTAAAAATCTAATGTTAGTGTCTGCCCTGTATCTATTTCTGTATATTATTGTTCCTTCTCTCTCTCTCTCTCTCTCTCTCTCTCTCTCTCTCTCTCTCTCTCTCTCTCTCTCTCCCCAACTCCTCTCTCTCTCACCAAAATTTTGACAGTTATCTGTATTCACCAAACTCACTGCTTCATTACTTCTTATTTTCTAACTTCTTTCAAGCTGGCTTCAGGCTCTCCCAAACACAGTGGAAAACTGCTCCTTCAAAAGTGAAATAACAGATGCTTTAACTGATCCAATTATTTTTCCTTAAATCCTCATCATCCTTGGCCTGTTCACACCATTTGACATTTTTCATCATTTCCTCCTTCCCTCTCCTGGTTTTTCTGCTTTATTTGAAACTAATGACCACCTTCTTTTCGAGTTTTTAGGATTTTTCTTTCTCCTGCTGTCCTTCTACTCAGATGCACAAATTCAGAGAAACTGCCCAAGAACTATTTGTGCCTGTTCAAGCTCATATTGCACTTAACAGCTACAGTCAGACACAATGTAACTTGATTCAAACATAATGATGTCATTTTGGTCCTCTTCAGGACTGAAGGACAATACTAACCAAATAACCAACCAATTTCCTCCTACTTGTGCAATACCAGTGTCATAGTGTCATATTAATCTTCCTTGGATACAGCTCCAATCATCTCTTTTTTATAAATTTTAATTATTTAAGGCAATGGAGTTAAGTGACTTGCTGAAGGTTACACAGCTAGGCAATTATTAAGTTTCTGAGGCCACATTTGAACTCAGGTCCTCCTGACTCCAGGGCTGGTGCTCTATCCACTGTGCCACCTAGCTGCTACCCCAATCATTTCAATGTAACAAGCACTTAAGTGTCAATTATGTGTTAGGCACTATGCAAAATCTGAGGAATATAATAAAGGCAAAAATAGTCCCTTCCCTCAAGAAGATTAAAATCTAAACAGGAAGATAACATGCAATTAACTACAAATAAAGCATATACAGTTTAAATTGGAAAAAAAAATCCCAGAGGAAAGATACTAGCACTAGATTCAAAAGGATCCCTAATATCTAGCCAAAAAAAAAAATTGAGTCTTTGCAGACTGGTATTTAATATTCTTCACAATTTTATAAGAACATCAACTCCCCTCCCTGTAGAGATTAGAGAAGAGATATTCTTATTTTGGAAAGATTAGAAGTTATTTCTAGATTAACCAATCAAAGTAATATAGATCATTTACCTGGAGAAGGAGAATAAACTGTGGAAAGCGTTGTATTGGCTTCATCATCAAACCATAGAGGGTAATTCGATCAGGACTTGATTCTTGGCACTGCTATAAGAAAAAACTTAGATTGTTTATTTTCATTCTAAATTGCTTGACATTTGATTTGAGGAAGCAATTTTCTAATCCCTAAGGCTGTCTACAGAGGAAAGAAACTAAATGGTTGAGAAAGGAACTCAATGATGTTCATGGACTTGGTTGTTAGTTTCCTAAAGCAGTAACAAGTTTTATCTAATAAAACTTTTTCATCAACATTTCTGTTACAAAACATTTTTTTCTGTATTATGGGAGAATTTTTCAGAGTCAAAGGCTCATTCTTCATCAGTTTCATAGCTTACCCTACCTCATGCTTAATAGACCATAACAATTCTACTTGCCAATACACAATAGATGATCTTATGATTTCTAAAGTTTTCAAAAATTCATTTTAAAATTTCTTTTTAATTTCTAGAAAATTTTTCAATGAGAAGGGTATGCCACTAAATCTAAATATTGAAACATGTGGTGTTACAACCTCTAAAAGTCACAGAATCACTGAGATATGATCCAGTGCAAAGAACTGTATCTATGATCATAAGAACTAGGTTTGAATTCCAATTCTGTCACTTTCTAGCTGTTCACTAGGGAACTACTTTAACCACTTAGAATTCATCTGTAAAATGAAACAAGTAGTCTTGATTCTACCTGTCTCACAGAGATATTGTGAAGAGGGTACTTTATGAACTTTGAAGTGTTTTAGAAATAAGAATTATTATTCTTAATTTATTATTAAATCATTAATTATTAAAGTAATATTATATTATTATATATTATAATCATTATTAAATATATACTAAACATATAATATAATAATTATTAAATTAATTTTAATTTAATTTAATTACAAAACTTAAATTGCTGTATAAAATTGTTATGTATATATTTATGATACATATTATCATAAATATTTATATTATAATTATATAAAATTAAGTTTTTGCACTTTTAAAGTATGCATAAATCATTTCTTTAAGAGGATCATAGATTTAAAGTGGAAATGACTTTGGAAATGTAGTTCAATCCTTCATTTCCATGATCACTTGGTGAGTTAAATAACAGAGCTAGGGTTCAAATCCAAGGTCTATTAATTGCAAATCCAATGTTCTTTCCCTAATACTACATTGTTGGTAATAGAGGAGAAACTGTTTTGGTCTAAATAAGGCAAGTATGCTTTTTGAATAGGTATATTCTATGGGGGGGAAAAAAAGCTAGAACTTGAAACAAAAGACCTAGGTTCAAAACCAAGCTTTTGCAACTTACCAAATTGCTGAAGTGACAATTAATGAAATTATGAAATAAAGACAGATATACCTCATTTTGGGGGTTCTCACTGGAAAGGACTGCAACTGGAAATGTGAAATAGGGCAGCAGTCATACTTAAAACACCAAAGTATGTATGGAGACAAAAAGTCCTTAAGGGCAGAAACAAGGGGAAAAAAATGTAAAGAGATAAAAAAGGGTAGAATATGGGAAAAGAGAATAGCATGAAGTCAGATAGTGTGAAGAAGAGGATGGGGGGGGGAGGGGAAGAGGCAGAGTGTGTCATTCAAGTAGCCATGAAAGAATTGGGAGGAGTTTTAAATACAATATGCCTATGGACCTGATAGAAATGGAAGACTGCTCAGTGGACAGGAATTTGAGGTCTTATTTGGAGGTCCTTTTGCACCACACAACTAATCTTAGATGTGACATGAACCCAGGACTTTCTGGCTCCAAGTCTGGCACTCTAATCACTATCCTCCCAATTCCAGTGCAAATTGGGCTGATGTGAAATTTCTATAGATGGCTAGCATAGTATCTGAAGAGGAAATTTAATTTGATCCAAATAGGCACTAAACATACTCTATTTTTATCATATTACCAGATATGCATCTTAGGCCTAAGGGAAATGCATTACTTGCTGATTAAATAACATGTGTCAGTATTCATTAGGCCTTTAGAAGGGGGCAGGGGTAGAGAAGTCAGTAAAACATTCTTCGTGAGAAGTCAGTAAAACATTCTTCATGACAGACAACCACAAAGTTGGGTCCTCAGTTATCTCCACTAAACATCAAAGGAAAAAGAAAAACAAATGTTTCCCCTTGTAGTGGCTCAGTATACCCAGGTGGGTTTGGCTTTTTAGTCCTTTGTTTTTAGACCTGACTTCAAAAGAGGCCACTCTGACAAACCAGAACATGCTCTTTCTTATTCCTATCATGATGTTTTAGAAGAGCAAGAGAAAGAAACCTTTCATTTTAAATGTCACTTCAACATATCTAATCTAATTTTTTACTACTTTACTTTTTTTGTAATTATAATAGCTATACTTTAAGCTTTGCAAAGGAAACAACACACACACATGTTGTGTGATCCACACAACAACTCTAGAAGGTAGTTGCTATTATTATTAATACCATTTCATAGATGAGGAATTTGAGGCAGAGTTTAAGTGACCAGTCCCGGGTCACACATTTCTGAAGACACATTTTAAATCAGGTGAAATATACTATCCACTACATCACACAACCATATGACCATAATACAAGGTTGGTTTTTATTGTTTGTTTGATCCTGGATTTCATTGGGGAACTCCCAGTGAGCAAATTTCTTATGTTAATGAAAATTGGCAACTTTATGACATTTTACAAACTGAAAGAATTACCTCAGACACCAAATGGTTTGCCTAAGGTTATAAAGCCAAAGAACTTCAAAATTATATTCTAATAATACTGATTTTCCATAATATTAAAATACTTTCCTAAAACATCTCAAATTCTAGGATCAGTTTAATATCTACACATTTATGGTAAATAATGTTCTATACAAGAAGACTGGAAATAGTGATCATACATAGAATTCTGGTATCTATCCTTAAACCATTTCTATTGTAAATGAAGAATATTGAAATAAAATATAAAGTCAATATAATATGAAGAAAATACTTACTTTCAAAAAATCCAGAAAAGCTGGTTTGGTAGCACATGTTTTCTTGAGAATTCCCACAGCTGTACTAAAATTATTCACATATTCACTGTATGCATCCAATACCATGGATTTGGAAAACTAAAACATGAGTAAATTAATAATATTCAGGAATATATAAATAGGCAAAGGTAAAATTCTATATATATATTTCAGCTTAGAATTAAAGTCTCTGTTTCATGAGTATCCTTTTAAACTTCTATAATGTTTTTTAAAAATCCCACCTTTACAAATCATTTTTGTTATATTGAGCTTCTCAGTTGTCCTAAGACTGGCTGAATTTGAAGTTATTCTAAAAAGACACTAGACTATACATACATACATGCATACATCATATATATATATATATATATATATATATATATATATATATATATATATGGCTTTTGACTCAGTGATATCACTACTAGGCATGAATTACAAGAAGATTAAACAAAAGAAAAGGACCCATTCATAACAGATCATCCAAGGCTTCACTTTATATTAGAACAAAGAACCAGAAGGAAAGGAAAATGTGCATTCCATCAACCAGGGAATAGCTGGACAAATTATAGTGATTCTACTAACATACTATCATGAAAATTATAGAAAATTATTACTCCACAGAAAATGATAAATATAATAAATTCAGAGAATCTTGGGGAAACATGAATTGATGCAGAGTGAAGTAAGCAGAATAAGTATAACAATTTATACATTATCTTCACTAATGTAAAAGAAAATAACAATGAAAGACTTTCATCAATAAAGTAAACAATGAGTACCACTGAGTTGGATGGTGAAACACACTCCTGCCTTTCAGTACAGAGATGGTGAACTCTAGATGTGGAATAAAATATTCATTTTCAAACATGGCCTAAATCCTACTCTGTTTTGCTTGATCATTCTTATTTGCTAGAAGAATATGTTCTATGGGTGAAAGGAGAAATCATTAAAAGTGACACTGATATAAAAATGAAATGAACATTAAAAACATAATTTTGGAAAATTATTTTTTCAGCACCACATTTAAGGGACTAGAGTGGTAAAAGATTTGAGATGGGAATACTAATTTGGAATCTATAATTTGGACATGAAGTGAGGAAGATTTGAACTAAACTGATAGCTGTATGAGTGCAGCTGGATGCAGAAGATGCTGTAAAGATAGAAACAGCAAAAGGATGGATATGTGGAATGAAGCAAAGTGAAGAGTCCAGGATAATTACATTATTATGTACTAAGAAATTAGAAGATTAAGGAGCCTTCAATAGAAATAGGGAATAGATAGTTGATGATCTAGGACTAAAGCCTGGGGGGGGAGATACTGAGGTACATGAAATATGAGGATATTATCAAGAGAGTGATGGGAAAGCCCAGCATAACTTTGAAGAATCACCTACAGTTAGCATGATTATTGAGGATGATGAACCAGCAAAGGAAACTGAGAAAAAGCAGTTATGTAGGTAAGAGGCATATCAGGAGGGGAAAAAAGTGTTACAAAAAAAAAAGAAGAGATTATCTAGGAAGAAAGGGAAGCCAACAGTGTCAAATGCACAGATAAATCAAGAAGAATTAGAATTGAGAAAAGACCAATCAATTAAGAGATCATTAGTAACTGAAAAGAGCAGTTTTAGTTGAGTGATATTGTAGATAGATCAAATTACAAAAGGCTGAGGAGTAAGAAAAGAGGAAGTAAAGGACTGGGTATAGACATCTTTTTCGAAGAGTTTGGCTGAGAAAGAGAAAGACAGAGGAATTGAACCTAAAGAAATTGTAGGGACTAATGAGGGGCAACTGGGTTATGTTTGGAGGAAATAGAAAAAATACAAAATGATAAGGAAAGGTTAACACTTTGAAAGAGAGAGAAGAGATGTTTGACGATGCAATCTACTGGAAAAGACAGAATGGAGTGGGTACAAGTGCATATACAGAGGGATTGGTCTTGGCAAGGAAGACAACCTTTTGTCAGATGAGGAAAAGAAAGAGTAAAAGATTTTTCAGTGGAGGTTTGTGAAAAAGAGAACAAAAGAGGAAGCACACATTGAATTTTCTCAAATTTTTTTCCTCAAAGAAGCAAATTAATAGAAAGAAGGAAGAGGAAAAAGTGTGAAGACTTTCTGTGGGGAGGAGATAAAGAATCAATTAGGGAAGTGAGAGCCCAGATGAGAGGAAAGTACATAAATTTGTAAAGCACCAGTCAGCATAGTTGTGAGATTCCCTTCAGATTAGTTCAGTGGCTCAAGTAGGAACAAGGGAGGAATATGGTGGGAATATTTCAAGGCAGAGTTTTGATAAAAGAAGAGAGTATATAAGAATAATGAGGGGGGGGGGATGAAGGGAGAAGGATTAGAGAAGAGGATAGTGTAGGTTAAAAATAACTATTCAATTGAGGTTGTAGAGGGAAAAAAATAAAATCAAAGCAGATATCTGCTATCTGTATAGAAAGCACTGTGCAAATATCTTTCAACTGACATTCACAGCACAAAGACCCAGACTAAAATGAAAGTTTATGAAATTCTCATATTTTAAATACTGCCCATATGAAAAATAGAGACAAACAATGCAATATAATGCACAGGGAGTTAGCTTTGAGTTAGAAAAATTGGGATTCAAATTCTGCCTTTGACACATGAGCAAATTATTTTGAGGCATACCCTCCAGTATGCCGGTGAGTCTTCTATATCCTTAAAATTTCATGTTTCCTAAATAACACAACTCAAATGATTTTCACATTGGAGGTTTCCTTCACCAATGAGATCATAAGTCTGGATAAAAGAAATCTCAAAATGAAGTTTAGCAAACAGAATGAGGGCAATTTAAAATGATACTAAACTATTTTTAAAATTCAGTCATGTATTATGGGATCCACTAGACAACTAAATAATTTTGTTTCTGATTTCTTCTTTACTTGACAAAATACATCTTCTTTTTTAACATTCTGAATATTAATCTTTGCTTTGCTAGTGAATTTGATTGAGATTCTGAAATAACCCTATCAATTAGAAAAATTGTTCCCATGATGAGCAACAGAAGTCCAGTGTTCAATGAGCCAAAAGAATGCAACTAAAGGAGGAATGAGATCATTTGGATGTGCTAATGTATTTACCGAAGCCACAAAGACATCTCCAATCATTTCAACGGAATCCCATTCTGATACTCGACTGGCCAAAGCAATCTGGAACATAGAATGACACTGAAGGATTTCTTTAATGCGATAAAACACCATCTTTAGCTTCCTTTCACTCAAAACCTTTGGTTCCATTTCTGAAAGTGGCTTCTCATATTGCTAGAGTGATAAAAAAATAAAATAAATCATATAAATTACTTGATAGGTAGTACATATAAGTACATAAAAGTATGTTTTTGAAAACTTCATTAATTTACAAAACTGTAACAGCTTACAAAAATACAATAATGATATTTTAGGTACCTCTAATATCCTTTTAAGAGCATCCACATAGTTTTTTTCACTATCAACAACTGAACCCAAAATATATCTTCTTACAACCTATGGAAAATTTGAAAACATTATTAGAGAAAATTGCTTCAAATGTATGTATCATATAGGTAGCAGAAAATAATCTCTATTTTAACTTTGGGGATATTTATTGTCTTATTATCACTATTGTTTTAATATAGAAAATTGACAACGATTTTTTAACATGTCTGTTCGCCAGAAAGACACAAAGAATCAATAATTTATAATTATTGTAGTGTAAAACATGTTACAGGATCAAGACATTATTTTTAACATGTATTATATAAATCTACCCCAGACATCTAACTCAATTTTGCATCTTAACTCAGAGGGTGAGCTATTCTAACTGATCAGTGATTGCAAATTCAGCTAACACACTATCTCTAAGGCAGGCTTAAACCAACCTCAACATTTATCCATCCAACTTGCTATCATCCTGCCTCAGCACATTTCACCACTGTCCTATATGCCTCAGTTTTGTTTTTTTTTTGCCTTTTGTTCTAAGAATGCTATCACAGGATAAGGACTAGTCCAGTCCCTTCATTTTATAATTGAAACTGAGACCCAGAGAAGTTAATTGACTTAACCAAGCTCACAGAAGTGGTATGCATCAGAAGCAGGATTGAAATTTAGATCCTCTGTACTAAAAGGATGTAATGGTTCACCGTTTTTACTATTCTTGAGACCAAAACTCCCTTCCCTCAAACCACTCCCCGAATGTACTGTCTGTCTCCCTCAATTAGAATATAAGCTCCTTGAGGATGGAATTAGAGTTTTACATTCATAAAAGCAACAATAATTCATTTTCACAAAGAATTTTCCTCAACAATAATCATAAGAAGACCAAAGACATAATTATCCCTATTTTATAGTAGAAGAAACTAATTTTGATAGACTTCATCACACAAAGTGATAATACAGCTCTTGTGTATTAGAGTGAAGACCTTCACTCAGCTCTCTTGCTTCTGAATTTCATATGCTCTATTCACTGTACAACATTGCCTAGCAAAAATCTTTATTTTCTGAGAAAGTAATATGCTGGGGCACAAGGAAGAACAAATGAAAGGAACTTTGCCTAAGTGTTCAATTAAAATACAATAAATGTATAATAGCTAGCATTATTGGAAGATAAACATATTATATAGTATGGTACAATCTTCCTCACAGTCAAAATATGTAATTTTTAAAAACTTATACTTTTCATTTTTCCCCTTGGGGCATGATTTGTTCTCTACATGGATATTTTCTAATCTCATGCAAAAGCTACATTGGATAAGTCTAGTCCATTCTACAGTTGAGCATTTTTGGCACTTTTATAGAGCCAAAGGGGAATATCTCTTCACATATAATTTTAGTGCATAATTTTTTTGTTCATAAGTAGCATACTTGATTGTAAATAATACAACAGAATGACTAATAAAAAGTTAAATCCAAAATAATTTCCTCAGCCTCTCTTTATCTCTATCAAGCAAGTTGGGCTATAATTATTTAAGCATCCTACACTACCACCTAGTGGATAAAAGAAGCATAATCATCAAACTAAGAAAATTCCAGTTTGGAAAAAATATTTATACTTTTTCATAAGCTAAACTGTCTACCGTTCCAATATTATCACAGCAAGTGCAACTATGATGGGCTGAACACATTGTTAGAATGCCATACAAATGTTTGCCAAAAAAAACCTATTTTATGGAGAATTCACACAGAGCAAGCACTCACAAGGAGTGACAACAGGATACCCTGAAGGTCTTATTGAAGAACTTTAGAACTGATTGTACACCATGGGAGACACTAGCACAGGACTGCCCAGCATGATGTGCCCTCATCAGTGGGGGGGGGGGGGTTGCATTCTGTGAGGAGGGAAGAACTGAAGTAGCTCAAATGAAATGTGACATTTGTAAACTTAGAGTAAATACCCCAGGTGTTCACGTGGACTATTTGTGCTCAACTTTAGGTACGGCATTCCAAGTTTGTATTGCTCTGATCAGCCATAGTCTTACACACTAATTTGTCTTAAAAATAGCGATGTCGCTTTGGTCTTCTTTGATAATGAAGAACAAGAATCAACCAAGAATAATTTTTTCTTTATCAGAGAATTCAACCTTATACTGAAGAGATATCAGAAGTGTTCTTAATTAACCCAGTCTTCTAATTCATTTAAAAGAGTATATGTCTGAGGGTGGGATAAGGAGAAGTAAACTATCTATGATCAACATTTACAGAATCTCAGAGCTGAAAAGATCTCAGAGGTCATCTACAGATGTTCATCCTTTTTATAAACAATAAGCATTATCATAATATAGACAATCATTCAATCTCTTCTTGAAGACCTAAGGTCTTCAAAAATGAGGGAGAACTCATTCCTGAGAAAATTCATTTCCTCTTTTGGATGGATTTAATTATTAGGAACAGGACAACTAGGTGATGCAGTGGATAAAGTACTGGGTCTGGATTTAGGAAACCTGAATATAAATCTGGTTATTAGCTGTGTGACCCTGGGCAAGTAACTTAACCTCATTTGCCTCAGTTTCCTCATTTATAAAATGAGATGGAGGAGGAAATGGCAAATTGCTGTAGTATCTCTGCCAAGAAAATCCCAAATAGAGCCATGGAGAGTTGGACATGACTGAAATGACTCGACAACCACAATTATTAGAAAGTTTTCCCTTATTTCAAGCACAAATCTTTTTTACAGTTTTGCACTCTGAATCCAAGTGAAAAATGTCTGAACCTTCTTCCTAGTCTGTCTAATGTTTTGAAAAGGCTATGATTTATTCCACCCCCTAAATTTCTTCACCAGATTAAAAAATTGTCCCTTCAATTTATCTTTATCCATGGAGGACAAATTTCCCAACACTTAAGAGATGAGGAACTAAGGCCTTAAATGATTTGTCCAAGGTCACACAGATAATCAGGAGATTTAATCCCAGGTCCCCTACCTTTAAATCCTATTCTCTTTCCATTTATATCCAAATCAGATTTTAAAGTTCTTTTTTAAAACCTGCCTATTTATCCCTTGGCATTGTGGACATTTTTTATCCTTAATCTCTAATGTCTGATGAATAATAAATTAAATAATTAGATAAATTAGACAAATAATAAATTTTGGCATCTAATTTGACCAAGGAGACTTTCTGACATTTATTACCTCTATTTTCCATCTCCTTATCTATAATTTTATCATGTCACCCATTTAGAAAACCATAGAGCATAGCATATTCCTGGAATCAGGAAGACCTGAATTCAAATTCTATATTAGACACTTATTAGCTATGTGACTGTAAGCAAGTCAATAAAAGCTCTCAGTGCCTCATTTTCCTCACTGTAAAATGAGGATAAGGATCATACCTAATCTCACAAGTTTGATATGGGAATCAAATGAATTCATACATATGAAAATTTTGCAAATCTTAAAATAGCTTTGTAAATGCTAATTATTAATAACAGTAGTAGAATTAGTATTATTCTCACCCATAAAACCAAACCTTTCTACAGGCAATATAAACTAGAGTTGAAGAATCACTAGACTCAAAGTTAATAGATCTGAGTTCTAATTTTGGTTGTGCCATCAACAAGTTTTGTGATACTGGGAATGTCTTTTCCCATCTTAGAGTCACCTTTTGATGTTCCTCATCTCTCTCTCTCTCTCTCTCTCTCTCTCTCTCTCTCTCTCTATATATATATATATATATATATATATATATATATATATATATATATACCCCAATAAGGGCCTACGCTTATAGTATAATGGATAAAGAAAAAAATGAGAGAATGCTTTGAAAATATTAAGTCAACACAACAAACATGGCTTCACAACATAGGTGGTGATGTTCAGTTTTCTTATAATGCAAAATATACTAACTTGCTGCTGGGATAAACCTTCAGGCATTGGTGTCATAATTGCCTCTGTGTGCATGCAATCAACATCAATAAATAAATTTAGTTCTTCCTCCGGGAGACAAGATCTGTGTTCTAAAAATAAAAAATTAATTTTTTAAAAATGATTAAATTTTTTATAAATTGTTTTAATGGAAATTTATTTTAAATTATATAGTACATTGAAATAGGTATATACATATATGACTTTTAAATTTCAGTTCCTTATAGAATATACTTCAAGAAAATTCCTATTGCCCTTCACATAAAAGTTGAGAGAGCATTTTGACAACACATAACTTTACTAAAATGAAGACTTGAGACAGCTATAGGTGGCTCAGATCATAGAACACTGGCCTTAGAGTCAGGAGGATGGGAGTTTGAATTCAACCTCAGACATTTGCCACTCACTAGCTGTGTGACCTTGGACAAGTCACTTAACCCTGATTGCCTCACATACCGGGCCATCTCCAGTCACCCTGATTCATATCAGAGCCAGATGGCTCTGGAGGAGAAAGTAAGGCTGGTGACTTAGCACAGCACCCAATCACTCAAATCTAATTCACATTCTTATTATGGCATCACTTACCTGATGCTGTGGTCTTCTTCGAAAATGAAGGACAACCATTATTATTAAAATGAAGACTATAATATTAGTTATTCTAAAGAAATAGTAGAAAAATGATGAATGTGGAACTCAGAAAGACTTAATTTCAAATCCAGGCTTATTGTTGAGTGATCCTGGGAAAGTCACATAGGTTGTGACTGTCTTAATTTATTTATCTGTAAAAACAACTATCTCACAGTTTTGCTATGATGCTCAAATTCCATAGTATTTGTAAAGCATCTTCTTTTTTACATCACCCACATCCCCCCAGTATGCCTCACATAACAAATAATTTTTTAAATGAAGAGAAAAAAATCCATTAAACACAAATAACACAACCCACCAAAAACCAGATGGTACATGTAATATTCCATACTCATGGACTGTTACTGTGACTCTGAAAAGGATAAAGAGGGGGATATTTTTTCATGTCTCTTCTTTGAAGGCTAAGACCATAATTTTACAATAGTCATTTTTAATTGATTTGTGATTGTTTTTTCCACTTACATTATTGTGTTCATTGTGGATACTTTCCTTGGTTTTGCCTACTTCACTTTGAATCAGTTCATGTAAGTCTTTCAAAGTTTTTCTGTGTTCATCATGTTCATAATTCTTTCAGATTCTGTTATACAGATACAAATTGCTTGATCATTCCCCAGTCAATGGGAATCGACTTTGAATAGTCTTTTTAGCCTTAAGATGTAGTTCATGATACAGTGAGTTTGATGATAAATAAGCAATAAGGCTCTAGTTTCATAATCCAAAATCTATCCCTCCCATTATCCACATATGAATACAAAACCAAAGGAAACTTAAAATATAACAGTCTAGCGTTCTCCTTTAAAAGAGAGCTCTCATTAAGAGTTCAGAAATGTTCAATTTCCCAAATCCTAAAGTCTCTAAGAATTTAGGTGCTTACTAATTGGGTGCTTTGAAGTTGGAAAAAGTTTTGAGAAATTGGCACTTAAAGCCAAATACATTAAATTATTAAGAGTTCACTGACAAGAGAAGCATGGTGGGAAAGGGTTGGATTGGGAGTTAGGATATCCAGGTTTGAGGTTCAGCTCTGCTTCTAACTAGCTCTATAATCCAGGACTTAAGTTCTTTGAACCTATTTTTTTCTGCAAAACTACAGGGATCAACTAATAATCTTTAACATCCACATCTGCTCTAACAGTAGACATTTTAAAAAATATCAGTTGACTGACTAACAATGTGATTATCTAAGTCTCATTCTATGACCCAAGAGGTCACCTAGAACAGTCTGTTATACACATGAAAAAGCTGAGGACTATAGAGACTAAGTGGCCAGAACTACAAAGGTAGCAAGTTGCAAAACCATGCCTTCTAGCCATAAATTCAGTTCAGTTTCCACTGATGGGCACATCATCTTAAACACCATGAGCATATTTCAACATTTAGTTTGGGGATTGTCTAATTCAAGTCCCTAATTAATATATGCTCTTCCATATCCTATGATAATATCAACTAAATGCTATGCCATTAGTAAATAATTAAATCTACTCTATATATGAACATCACCAAATTGTCAATATCAAAATCAAAATAATTACATACTTTATAGTTGAAAGTGGAAAAGCTTTACACAGTCAGTTAAAACAAGACCTAGAGCTGACTGTGGCTTAGATCATGAACTTCTTAATGCAAAAGTTCAAAATTAAGTTGAATAAGGTAAAGAAATCTATCAGATCATATGGGTATGATATAAATATTATATATTATATATAATATATTGTATATATAATTATATATTATAAATATTAACTAGGAATGATGATTTAAGGGACAGATATGGTAGACAAAGGTTCAAAATATTATACAGGAAGCAGCATCAAAAAACATTCCAAAGGAAAAAAGAGCAAGAAAGCAAAATTGTCTGATATGACTTGACAAATAACTGAAGAAAGATATACTCAATTTAATTCAGAATTTCAGGGAATAACAAGGAGAAATAAGATTTTCTTAAATGAGCAATGCAAAGAAATAAAAGAAAGCAATATAACAAGACAGATAAGAAATCTCTCCAAGAAAAGTAAAGACATTAAGAAAATGTTTCATGAAAATATAGGCATGAAGACAAAAATGGAAGGAATTTAACAGCAGTAAAAAAAGATTAAGATAAGGTGGAAAAAATACAAAATAATTATACCAAAAGGTTTTTAATATCAGGATAAATCTTATTGGTGTGGTTAGTGATCTAGAGCCAAATATTCTGAAGAATGAAGTCAAGTGGGCTTTAGGAAGTAGAGGTGATGGAGTCCCAGATGGGCTACTTAAAGTCCTAAAAGATGATACTGTTAGTGTTTTACTCAATATACCAGCAATTTAGAAAATTCAAAAGAGGCTATTGAACTGGAAAAGATCAGTATACATCCTAAACCTCAAGAAGAGAAATGCCAAATAATGTTATCATATATCATATCAAAATATCATAATTTGCACTCATTTCACACACCAACAAGGTTATGCTAAGCAAAGAGCAAGCTGATTTTTGCAGAGGCAGGGGGACTTGAGACCAAATTGCCAAAATTAGCTGGATTATGGAGAAAGCAAGAACATCTGCTTCAATGACCTCAGTTAAAGCCTTTGACTGTTTGAAGTACAACAAAATATGTCAAGGATTGGAAGTATCGAATCATCTTATTTGTCTCCTGATGAATTTTTATTTGGAGCAAAAAGCAACAGAAGTGAACATGGAACAACTGATTGTTTTAAGATTGGAAAAGGAGTATGACAAGGCAGCATATTATAATGTGAAATTCCAGACTGGACAAATCAAAAGCTGAAATTAAAGTTTCCAGCAGAAATATCAACAATATCAAATATGCAGATGATACCACACTGATGGAAGAAAGTGAAAGAGAATTTAGAAGCTTCTTGATCAGATAAAACAGGAGAGTGTAAAAGCTGGCTTATAATTTAATATTAAAAAAAGATCTTGGTCACTTGACCCATCATTTCTTGACAAATTGAGGGAGGAAAAAAATGGAAGTCATTTCAGTTTTTTTTATTCTAAATAAAGAAAGAACACTGTAATAAAAAGATGCTTACTCCTTGAAAGGGAAGTTATGAAAAAGTTGGACAGTATACTAAAAATCAGAGACATCTCCATGTCGACAAAAGTCCATTTAGTCAAAGCTATGGCTCTTCCTGTAGTAATATATAGTTGTGAAAACTTGAGTGACACAGAGGTAATGCTTTTGAATTATGGTGCTGGAAAACATTGGAGAGTCCCCTGGATCACAAGGAGATCAATCAATCAATACTTAAAGAAATTAATTCAGGGGCAGCTAGGTGGTGCAGTAGATAGAGCACCGGCCCTGGAGTCAGGAGGACCTGAGTTCAAATCCAGTCTCAGACACTTAATAATTACCTAGCTGTGTGACCTTGGGCAAGTCATTTAATACCATTGCCTTACAAAAAGCAAAAAACAAAATCAAAAAAGAAAAACACTAATTCAGACTATTCATTAATCACTGGAAGGTCAAATGCAAAAAACTGAAGCTTAAATATTTAACCACATAATGAAAGATGTTGAGAAGAATGAAAGTAAAAGGAAAAGAGGGTAGCAGAGGATGAGAGGACAAATAGGGTCATGGAAGAAATGAGTTTTATCAGACTTCAGGAAATATGAGAAGAAAGAAGGGCATTGGGGGCGGCTAGGTGGTGTAGTGGATAGAGCACTGGCCCTGGAGTCAGGAGGACTTGAGTTCAAATTCAGCCTCAGACACTTAATAATTGCCTAGTTGTATGACCTTGGGCAAGTCACTTAACTCCATTGCCTTGCAAGGAAAAATCCCCAAATCCCAAAAAATCCCAAAAAGAAGAGCACTGTGCCAAGTATTGAAAAAACAAAAAAAGTAAAAGATAGTCTTTGTCCTTAAGAAGTTTACAATCCAAAATCTTCTCTTGAAAGACATTGTGGTATAGTGGTTATCACTGGAATAAGGCATTCAATTCAATAATTTAATAAGGATTTAAAGAATAACCACAGTGTATGAGTCACTGTACTAGGAACTAGGGATAAAAATGAGATAGTCCCTTTCCCCAAAGAGCTTACATTCTACTGAGAGAAAATACTTTTAAAAAACAATAGAAATATACAAATAAATACAAAGTGAATAGAAATTAAGCTGAGAAGAGGAAGAATATTAATAACTGAGGAAGAATATTCAAAGTACTCCTGTAGTAAGTGGTACCTAAGATGCTCTTTGAAAGAATCTAAGACAGAAATGAGATGGGAGAGTGTTCTAGGTGTGAAAGATGATCAGTGCCAGGCCCTGGAAATGGAAGGTGAGATGTTGTGTTGAAGGAAATTAATTTGGTTTGGAAATGAGAGAATGGGGGCAAAGCCAAGATGGCAGCCTAAGGACAGGAATTCCCAGAAACTCTTCCCCCCAAAAAACCTCAAAAATCATAGAATTTTGATTCTAATCATATTTTAGAGGACCAGAACCCACATAAAGACTGAGAAAAGCAATTTCCCAGTCCAAAACAACTTGGTAGATCCATGGGAAAGTCTCCTCCACTGGACCAGGAATTGAAAAAAGTCCAGCATAGTTGGACCATAGTCATGCCAGGCTGCACCACAGCAAACCAGCTCCAGACTTTCAGGAATAGCCCATGGGACACCTGAGTCCCTATGTTGGCCTGTATCCATGGCAGCAGGAGTAGTTTCCAGACCTCTTGACTGGGGAGCACCAGGGATGGTTTGGAGGATTGTCAGGAGAACTCTGCCACACCTGAGCACAGAGCCTGGGCCAGTGCTGGCCTCAGGGCAGCCCCACTGGGGGAACCTGTGGAGTCACCCAGCAGCTGCTCCCAGAGTGCTCAGTCCACTGTAAAGGACTGTAAGGGTGTGGGGAGACTGAAGAAGTATCTCTGCTATCCCTGGGGCAGGACTCTGCTGCTTTACACATACTCAGATCCAGGTCACAGTCTGGGCCCCCCCATACTACCATGGAAGAGCAGGGCCTCTCCTTACAGCTCCAGGGCAGAGGGCCATGCTTGTGGTCTTCCACAGACCAGAGTACAGGACACAAGAGTGGTCAGAGTCTCTCATAAGACCCTGAAAGAATTGGGGTCCAAGGAAAGGGTGTCCTAATAATCCCCAAAAGTCTTGAAAGCACAGTATATCAGTCATAGGCTGAGGAAATGAGCAAACAACAGAAAAAGAAGAACCTGACCACAGAGAATTACTTTGGTCCCATGGAGGATCAAAATACACACTCAGAAGATGATGACATCAAAGCTTCTGAATCCAAAACCTCCAAGAGAAATAGAAATTTATCTCAGGCTATGGAAGAGCTCAAAAAAAGTCTGAAAAGCAAGAAATAAGAAAGGTAGAGGAAAAATTGGGAAGAGAAATGAAAGTGTTGCAGATATATCATTAAAAGAAGTTAGGAGCTTGATGAAGGACATGCAAAAAATACTGAAGAAAATAACATAAAAAAAAAGTAGTTTGGGTCAAATGGAAAAAGCAACCCAAAACATCAAAGAGGAGAAGAATGCCTTTAAAAAGTAGAATTAGCCAGTTGGAAAAGGAGATAAAAAAGTTATCTGAAGAAAATAACTCATTCAAATATAGGATGTAGCTAAGTGAAACTGATGACTTTGCAAGAAATCAAGAAACAATAAAACAAAACCAAAACAAAGAAAAACTAGGAGAACATCTCATTGGAAAAACACGTGACCTAGAAAATAGATTCAGAAGAGATAATTTAAAAATTATTGAGCTACCTGAAAGTCATGGTCAAGAAAAGAACCTAGACTTCATTTTTCAAAAAATAATCCAGCAGAATGCCCTGAAATCCTCAAAGCAGAGGGTAAACTAGAAATTGAAGGAATCCAGCAATCACCTCCTGAAAGAGATTCCCCTCCAGAAAAAAAACTCCCAGGAAATTTATAGCCAAATTCCAAACCTCCCAACAATGAGAAAAAAAACTACAAGTAGCCAGAAAAAAAAAAACAATTTAACTACCATGGCACTATAGTCAGGATTACATAGGATTTGGCAGTATCTACATTAAGGACTAGAAGGGTTTGAAATATGATATTGCAGAAGACAGAAGAACTTGGATTACAACTGGGAATCAACTGCCCAGCAAAACTGAATATCCTCTTTCAGGGAAAAAAATAGACATTCAAGGAAAAAGGAAACTTTCAGACTTTCCTGTTAAAATGACCAGAGCAGAACAGAAAGTTGCTCTTCAAGTACAGGACTCGGGTGACACAAATTGAGGATGGGCAGGAAGGAATATTTATGAGGGATTTAATAAAGTTTAATGGTGTATATTCCTTCATGGGAAGAAGACATTGATAACTCATATGAACCTTCTCAATTATAAGAGCAGTTAGAAAGAGCACAGGAGGGAGCTGAATATAACAGTATAATATAGTATTAAGATGGAGTCAAAAAAAAATAAAAATAAAAGATGGAGTCAATGGGTAATAAAGGAAAGTACTGGGAGAAAGGGAAAGGAGAGGTAGAATGTGATAAGATATTTCACACTAAAGAGTCAAGAAAATGCTTTTGCAATGGAGTGGAGGTAAGGGGGAATGAATGAGCTTTCATTCTCATCAGAAATGGCTCACAGAGGAAATAATACACACTCTTAATAGGATATAGAAATCTATCTTACCCTAGAGGAAAAATGAGAAGAAAGGGATGGAATAAGGGGGACAGGGGAAGGGGAAGGAGAAGGGGAGAGTAGGTGGTAGAAAAGAGGGAAGATTATGGGAGAGGCTAGTAAGAAAAAAACACTTTTGAGAAGGGACAGGGTAAAAGGAGAGAGAGAGAGAGAGAGAGAGAGAGAGAGAGACAGACAGACAGAGAGAGAGAGAGAGAGAGACAGACAGAGAGAGAGAATAAAATAAATGGGAGTGGGGAGGAATAGAATGGAGGGTAATACAGTTAACAATAGTAACTATGGGAAAAAGATATTGAAGCAACTTTTCTGATGGACTTATGATAAAGAATGCAACCCATCCCAGAGATAAGAGTCAGTGATATCTGAACACAGACTGAAGTTCCCTTTTATTTTTCTCAGTTCATTTCTCTTGAGGTTTCTCTTTTTTTTTGGGGGGGGGGGAGTTTATATTTACTTTCACAACAAAATTATTGTGATAATGTGAAAATTAATAAATAAATCCCCCAAAAAAGAAAATGGGAGAATTATGTATGCTATCTAGAAAGATTATAAAGAATTGTAAATGCCCAATAGATAAGTGTATTTTTAGAGGTAATAGATGAATTGGAGGAATCTCTGACACTTACCAAGTACATGACTATGAGTAAATCACTTATCCACTTACTGTCCTCAATCAACTCTAAATTACAAACAAATTGCCCATCCATATGACTGACATCTAAAGCATGTGGTCAGATCTTGTAGTTAGATTAAAGTTTTGAGTGAAACTAAAACTAAAATAAAAATCCCCCTGGAAAGAGTGAAATTTTACATCTTTTTGGCTAACTTAATTTTTTTCAATAATTTATGACTTTTCCATACTTAATTTTTTCCAATGATTTGTGACTTAACATCCTAGCTGTGAGATCATAAGGTAGGAAATGCTTAGAATGGAAACTTCTTACACCACAGCAAACTGGCATTTCTTCTATAAATGAGTTTTCTTAAAACACTCATGAGGGGCTGCTAGGTGGCTTAGTGGATAAAGCACCAGCTTTGGAGTCAGGAGTACCTGGGTTCAAATCTGATCTCAGACACTTAATAATTTCCTAGCTGTGTGGCCTTGGGCAAGCCACTTAACCCCATTTGCCTTGCAAAAATCTAAAAAAAAAAAAAAACGATCATGGAAAAATTGAGAGGCTAAGAAGTTTTCCTAGTTTACATGAATTATCTCTTATCTGTCAATTAAAATTAGGACCATGTTGCTTTCCATCAGTGTAGCCACAATGTTTTTTGGGGATTTTTTTTGTTTTTTATTTACTTTTATTTTAGAATGTATTAGAGGATTTTATTCTCTGTGATATAAACACAAATGTGCACAGAGTTGACATAATCTTTTTTATTTTACAAAAAAAAAAGGATGGACAGAAACATTTACAAATATCCTTCAGTAGTTTTTTTTTTAAAAAGTCATAAATGAAATCAGCAATTCTATATGTGTGTCTACTCGTCATCTCTGAATAATACATAAGCTAGTATTACCTAGGAATTAGAACCTGCCTAAGTATTGAAATTTACCCAGGCCAGTTCCTCATTCTTTAAAAATACACCACAGTGATAGCTTAGACCACTGTGCCTTTTATAATTTAAGACAATTTGAGAAAAGCAAATGCTTATTTCCTCATTAAGAAACAAAACTACTTTCTTGTCATAATCCAGTATCAAAAATATTTCACAGTTTGATTTACCTTTAGCCAAGGGTAAAATTAAACTCTCCTATACCTAGATGAATTTTTTTGGCATTCAGTAGTTCCAGAAGCAAATTCTGTCTGAACTTCAACTGAGTATATACCAGCAGAGTATCCATAACTAGGTGCTAATAAAAAAAAAATATGTCAGCAGACTGGCTGAAGTCCATGTGTTAACAAAAAAGAGATCAATATAAAATGTTCACCAACATCATTCTTGGAAATTTTGCCAGTCGGGTATAGTGAAACCTGATTGGTTCCTTCAGTATTTATCATATTCATTATGAAGATGCAAACATCAATAGATTTCTTCAAGGTGTTTTCCAATTTTGGCTTTTAGCTTTCTAAAACGTAAAAGATCTTCTCGTCCAATTTCAGGCATTTTTTCTTCCCACGATTTAATTTCATTTGCATAATGAATTTTATCATCTTGAGCAAGTTGCATCTATACCTGCTTCTGAAATAATGACAGAGCTTTCCACTCTTCATTTAAAACCTTCATCATCTCCTGTGATGAAAGTCCTTTTGATTCCTTAAAGTATTCAGAAATAAAAATATTATAACCTGAACGAGGTTTTTTGGGCTTTCCAAAGACAATTAACTCCCCTTTTTTCTTCATTATTTCTTTTCTAGCCTTTTTGCGACGCTTTTCTTCTTTCAAACTTTTTTTTCTCATAGGATTAAGCTCTGCTTTATACTTAAGAGACCTCCTCTTTGTATACTTTAAAATCTGCTTTGGTGGACTCTTCAAATTCTTTCTTCAGTGATTCTGGAAGCTCCCTCCAAGCTTCAGCAAGCTTCTTTATTATCTCTTTGCTTTTCAAATCTGGATTTTTGTTCTTTGAATATGGGTCGTTGTTCCATTGTAAAACGAATGTATGCAGTCAAAGGCTTCTTTGGAGCATTAGATAAGTACAATCTTTCATAAACCATTCCAATCCACAGATAGCACTGGCCCGAGGCGGCGGCGGGGCCAGGCCCGGGCCCGGGCCCCGCTCCCGTCCTCCCCGCGGCCGGCAGAGGCGACGGCGCCGGCGGCTCCCGAGCGCGCTGGGGTCCGACCGCGAGCAGCCTGCGGGCCCCGCTGCGCAAGAGCCATTGTAGCCACAATGTTTTGCATGGTACTTACTATTCTTTTTGTTAAACACCCAATCAGTTGAATGTTCATCCTAAGAATAGTTTTTGTCAGAAGTTTGAGGAGTAGAAGGATATAAAAAAGGGGTCAGGGAAAAAGTCTGAGGAGGAGAAGGAAATAAAAAAAAGGGTCAAGGAAGAAGGGTAGAGAATCATGATTTTTTTCATACCTAGACACAAGAAGAACAGAAAAAAGTCTTCACTTTGGAGAATCTCCATCATTCACTGAGTATATTTTAATTCTTCTATCATCTCCCCATAGTAGAAATACATAAAAATATCATTTTCTCCATGAACTTGTTCTCCTTAAGGAGGATCTTGACTTGTTTCACAGGTAGTCACAAGTAAGGTATAATAATTACATCATTATCAATGTACCCACCCTTGACATAGTGACAAACACCTCTATAGACACTGACCATTGGAAACAAATGATTTAGTCCGGATAAATGAGCGGCCTTTCTTCACAGCAGCTTTGGTTTTTTCAAGGCCATCTTTGGTACCTTCTTTTGCTGCACGCATGAGTTTTTGCATCTGCAAGAGAGGAAAAAGCTAAGTCATTAATTTGGTGCTTATTGATCCATTTAATGAATATCCATATACATCTTAGAATAGATCTCAACTTTCAACTAGCTTTTTAAAAAAAAGAATATTGTCAAATTGGTCCAAATTCATCTTTTGAATGGATAGTTTACTTAAAATATTCATTATTCAACAAATATTTAAATATATTACATATTTATATAGTATATATATATATGTGGAAGTGTCTCTCTTTCTTGTGAGGCACCATTCAGGTACCAGTTGAATGAAGCCTTTCTTAATTCCCCTACCTGATAATTGAAATCTCTATCCTCAGATTTTTAGAGCATTGTACTTTGATCTTTTTGCTTAGATCTCACTTTTCTACTCATCATATTATTTGTATTACTGCTATTTTTGTATCCATTTTCCCACTTCCCCATTAGATTGTTAATAAGCCTTACGCCATTGTGTCCCTAGGATGGAAAGAAAAGCATTGGAACGTAAATATTTAATACATTCTTATTTAATTTATCCGAGTGATATCAAGTCAAAAGTTCTGACATTTTGTTGTTCAGTTGCTACAATCCATTTGGGATTGTCTTTGCAAAGATACTGGAGCATTTGCCATTTCCTTCTCCAGTTCCATTTTACAAATGAGGACACTGAGGCAAATAGGATTAAGTGGCTTGTCCAGGAACATAGGGCTAGTAAGTGTCTGAGGCCAAAGTTGAACTCAGGTTTTCCTGATTCCAGGCCTGGATTTCTGCCCACTGTGCACCTAGCTTTACATATACATTCATGAAGGAATTTTATAATGCAGTTAATATCCAATTGTGATATTAACTAAATAATTCATTTCTAAATTTCTACATTTGTTCAAATTTGACAAGAATCAAATGGCTTTATATAAAAAATAAATAATTCTAACAATTGATTCTACTTGATCTCTGAAGAGTTTTCCCTTCTTGTAATTCTCTATTTTTTTCCTATAATAATAATAATCATATTCCATTTTTCTCTTTTTTTAAATTTTCTTTATCTCTGGTTCCTTTTCCTTCTTTCAACTCCTCACTTGGAGTTATCTTTAAAATTCATTCAACTCTTTACAGTTTCTCTACATTTTAGTTTCAGTTCTTTACATTTTCTCCTTGGAGAGTTCACTTGCTCTTATGACTTCAGCAAGTATCTCCATGCTATGATCTCTAAATACAAATGTCCAAGATTATCTTCCACCAATATACCTTCTTTCTAGCTACCTGCAGAATCCCCATCAATCAAGAATGAACTCATTCCATCACATCCCCAGTAAGTTCCCATTCCTAACTTCTCATCATTTCAAATATCTCCCACAGACTTGAAATCTTAGATCTATCTTTATTATATATAAAATATATATATATATATGTATTATATATAATTACATATACATTATATCTAATTAGATATATTATAAAGAATCAGTTGCCAAGTCCTGAAAATTCATATCTATTACCTTTTCTTCTGCCCTCCTTATTTTTTATATTTCTAATATTAGTCATCAAGACCTTTCTCATTCATTCCTGTACTACTAATATATAATCCAAATTGATTTTCCTGCCCCTACTTTCTCCTTTTCCAAACCATCCTATCAGGCAAATCTTTCTACAGAATTTCTTTTGTCTCATTACTCCCTAGCAAAAGAATCAATCATTATTCCTTAAATCTTCTGGTTTAAAAATAAAGTTCTCTAAATTCAAGTTTTTTCATACTCCATCTTAGTTTACCTAATCAACCTGATTTCTCATTATGACTCACTGTTAACCTTTTTATAATCCTTATAATGGTTTCCAATCCCACTGCCAAAACTTGAAATATTTTTCATCATTATTCAAAAATGTTTTAACATTTTTGGAGACCCACTTATTCCACAGTTATTCCCTCAATACTTGGCCTTCTTGGGATTCTTACAGTAATTCATTATGCATTATGCCCAATATTATGCCCAAACATCCCTTCTTCTATATGTTTCACATACAAAAGCAAACAAATCCTACTTAATAACTAAATACCATAATATCATCCTTAGACCCATGATATTGTCATAATAGAATCAAGGCTATTGATATTTTATCCTGAAAACTGGAAAATATTCTTAAATTAATCAATCTTATTCAATATAGCACTATTCAGCAAATATAAGTCAAAGGGAGGAGATGAACAAAAAATGGAGAAGACCAAATGAAAGTAAAAGTTACTTGACAATGCACTTTTAATACATATTTTAAATTATCACCTTGTTGACATTTTTAATTAAAATCGCCATCCATTTGACTGTTATTAAACAAAAAGTTTTTAAAGTGTGTTTTCAAATCATCATTTAAAATGTAGCTGGTCAAAAAGTTAACCACACTACCTTCAGCTCATGTTTTTGCTTTAGTTGCTGAATCTCTACTGCTCCCACAGTGTTTGCCATCAAATCTTTCATCTTTTTCTCATAGTGCTCCTTTAAACGGGTTAGGTCATGAGACAGCTACAGTACATAAAGAGATACAATCTTTTCAAAAAAAAAAAAACGACTGTAGTACTTTTTGACAAGCGTAAATGGAAAGTACTTCAGTAATGTCACACATGCAATTTTGTCTGAAAAATGGTGCACATATATGAGAACTTGGTTTGGCAAGAAATCTCATTCAGTGGCATGTCTTGAGTCTTTTGGTAAGCACAAATACAAATAGGTCAAGCATGCCATATGTTCTTTTTATACCGGTGATTTTGGAAAATTAAAATCCAAAAGTTGAGAGACCACAATTACTTTAGGTGAGCCAGACTGGAGACTTCTCATTGTCTTGTTATTAATAACTAAATGAAAAAAAGGGATTTTTTTAGTTCAAAATAATGCTTTCAACACTGTATGTAATAAAATGTTTTAAATGAAACTCTTGCTGTGTTTTCAATAAAATTACATTCTTTTGAGTCAACCCTGCGGCATAAAATGTAGGCAATGTGCTAAACAACTGTGAACATCCATTTTGCAGGAGCAAGGAAAAATTATAACTGATAAAGTCTTGTGTGGTCTCCAAGCTGACATAAGTTACCCTCAACATTATGGGTTTAGTTCCTTATCCAAATATCAAAATCCATTAACTATTTTTTTATTTGAGCATAAATATACATCAGAAACATAGACAAAACCAACACAGCTCCTTTAGGGCTAGCCTTTCTCATGCTTAGTCCCAGACAGTACTATTTTGGGCAGTTAAAAAAAATTAGAGTCTCTTTTTTTTTTGAGTTGAAGTTTAAAAAAAGATATGACTTCTGTTATGTTTTTAAACATTCCTTTCTGGGCTAAATCTTGATTTTAAGTTCACCCTCTCTCTAAAAGTCTGGCACCCACTATAGGGCTGAATAAATTAGTATTTTCCTTAATGGGAATTATGGAGAGAAATGCTCATCTACTCAACTTCAGCTCAAGGATGACATAATTATTTACAGTTACCAAATATATAAGTAAACAAAGGTTTCTCTAAAATAAGAGCTAAAGTTTAGACCTCCTTTCACTAAAATGTTAGTAATGTTTCAGACTGGGCACCACTGAGAAGGACCTCCAAGAGAAGTAGGTTGAATTGTTCTAGTAATGACCAGATAAATAAGATTAATAGCTCACTTTTGTATATGACTTAATGGTTATAAAGTGCCTTTACATATATTTTATGCCCTTGAAATAGGTAACACAAGCATAAAACTATCTTCCTTTGTATGAGTAAATATATGGATGTGGATGGCTTGGGGAGTGGAAACAATGATGGTTCTGGAGTCAGAAAACCCAGGTTTAAATCTCATGATTGATACTATCCATATGATTCTGGGCAAGTCACTTAACCTCATTAGTATCAATGTCTTCATCTGAAAGATGAGGGAGTTGAACTAGATGGCCTCTGAAGTCTCTTCTGTCTCTAGATTTGTGGTCTATATATATATGTGTGTGTGTGTGTGTGTGTATATATATATATATATATATATATATATATATATATATATGGTCTATACATGTGTTTCATTGGTTTTATGTACTAATTCCCTGTTGAGAAAATTCCTACCACCAATACAAGCTTTTTTAATGCTTTAGAAAATTGCCTAGGGTCATTGAGAGTTCAGTAGAATATAAAACCTGAGGTCAGGGGCTATCAAATTTTTGTACTTGTATTCCTAACATAAAAGCATTTGCTTAATAAATCCCTGTTGCTTTACTGTTTGATTTAATGATTTAAGTGACTAGCCTATGGTCATTTAAGCAGTGTCAGAGGTAGAAGCTGAACCCAAATGGCTTGTCCAAGATCATAAGTGGTAAATGCAAGGTTCAAATCCTTGCCTGCTGACCAATAGTCAAATGAGTTTCCACTATATCACATTACTTCAGTTTGCCTAAGACACTTACATAATGCCCCTACCTTTTGCAACAGAATCATAGAAGTTTAGAGTTGGAAAAGGACCTCAGCAGAAAGCTAGTCCTAACTTTTTTCCAAAGCAACACAAACAGTATGGTCCTTCCAAAGTCATTACAGATTAGACTTTATTTACTTCAATACTTCAAGGAACTATGATTTTCTCAATGTGAATACTACTTCTATTCAAGTAATCCATAATTTTTCGATTATACTCATTGGTAATATGAGTTATCTATCATAATCATAAATATTAGATTCTATATGGAGCTGTTGAAAAGTTTTTGTTGGATGACAAGGTCCAGAAAAAGCTAAAAGATTTAAATCTCATGACAAATTTAGACATCCATGATTAGTCAATATAGTGATAAGTTCCTCAACTTGGTCACCACAGGAAAAAAAGATAAAACAATTCATTAGCAGGTCCATCCTTGAAGCCTTTCTAGATTTGGGGAATAGGGAGAACTCTCCAGTAATTATGCTCAGTTGGCAAAGTCTTTGAGAACCCAGAAACACCTTTATTCTACAAAGTGGTACTTGAATGGATCAGAACTGAGAACTTAAAAAGGAGGTGACCTTATCAATATCAAAGGTCTCATACTCGAAGTTCCCATTTAAGTTGATAGCCCTCTTTATATTTGTATTTCTATTATTTACTTCCTTGCTTCCCTTCCCAAAGACTTATTAAACTAATTTCATAGTCAGGGAAAGAAGGAAAAACAAAGTAAATTAAATATACCTATCAAACACAAGCTTGAGATCCTTTCCTAACCAGCTAAACTAATTGATCTTGGCATTCAAACAATAATGTGACTGAGAACATTTGTGTACAAAATGGAATTCTCTGAATTAATTACCTCAAAGTACTGAAACTAAAGGATGCCACAACTCTGAAGAAGCTTTAATTCAAAATTCAAAACTCAAGCCATCAAAGTCATCTGCTTTCTTAGAAACCTCATTTTGATAGATGTTTGATTCCAGATATGAGTTGGAGTGGAGAGCCAGTGATATCCCTGCCAACTCTCAAATTCCATGATTCTGTAGTACTTTTCATCAGTAGCTGAATTTTACATCACCTAAGAAACTTAATTTCCTAAAGCTTGAATTTGATTATCCTGAGGGGGAAACCAAATTTGTCATTACAGACTGAACCAGTGGTATTTTTTTTTAATGAGTATCACTATCACTGAGAGAAACCTGAGAAACCTGAATTGGAAAGCAGAGATAGATTGTGCTTTGGGAATTTATGGCAATTGTATCTTGTGGAGTCAAAGTGGTTATTTCTGACCTTGTTAATGATCACACATAGGTGGGAGCAGAAAACCTGACCACTAGAACCAGCCTAGCTGTTCAGTAATCCAATTCACTTTGTGGAAAACAACATGAATAGATAAAACCAGTCTCATATATGAACACACATAATAGCACAAATATAGTTCAGTGGCATAAATATGGATATTTAATACAATTCTATTCATAGATAACTGGTATACAGGTCACTATTGAATATTCAAAACTTCAGCTCAAAAAAAAAAATATGATGAAGTAACTGAAACCAAAGACAGACTCTAAAGGAGGTATGTTTTTACTACTTCCCTTAAGCTTTAGGTTCCCTTTTGAGACCTTCCTAAAATCAACAGAATTTATCAAAGAACATTATCTATGAAATATGACATATACAGAAAGCAAAGTAGAATTTTAGTCTTTTAAAACTATTATGCATTTTACTCTCTATTCTCTCTTCCTTTTTAATGGTGAAAATAGTTGAAGTCCAAAACATTATTTTAAAAATACATAGCTGGACTTGCTTCAAACAAAACTGGGACATGAAAACACAGAATTTTCAAAACAGACACATTTTGGGAAATCCTTTACTATCATAGGACGTCTTTATATAGTTGTTATAATCTATTACATTCAAAGTGGATTTGTGTTATGAAAATTCAATAGTATATTTCACAAATTAATTTATTGTGTAAATAGTCTTGTACTTTGAGCATTGTTTCATGAATTTACCATCTTATCAATATTTCAACTTCTATTTAATTTTTTTTATTTAAATTATTCCAGAATTAAAATACATTTTAAAACAAATACTTGTAAAAGGCAGGAGACCATCCTATGCGAATGAATAAAATGTTTTGGTTACATACTTGCTTTTTGTGGTTGCCTCGCAAAAAGGAGCTGGGAATCCCATTTTTGCACTCTGAATCACTTTGCTCTTCATAGCTTTCAAATTCACTTGAACTCCACCCATAATCCAAAGAGCTGTTTCCACCTTCATCCCCATTCTCAACATCATCATAAATCATTTCCTCTGCATGCATTAATACCAAAATGGAATGAAAATGAAAATGCAGAAAGTCATTTGGTTTTACATTTAAACATGAGCTTCAACTAGCTATAATTTTCTACGATATGGTTTGGAATATTTCATAAATCTTTACAGCAAGTGAGGAGTTCCTTCCAAAGAACTAAATTGGAAATGCTTTCATTTTTATTATTCAAAGAAAGCCTCCATGCTTGGTTTTCAATTTGACACTTATAATTACATTTTTTTATAAGACTAGTGATTTCCTTGGCATAAGGACTTCCCAAAAAGCAAATTCAGTCTACCAAAGAAGATTAGTACTTGTTCTGCACTTTAGCAGTTGTCTGGCAGCATTGAATTGTTAGGTGATTTCCCCAGATCACACAGCCTATATTTCTCAAAGATGTTGACCCCTCTAGTTCAATAATTCCCAAGGTTTTTAGTTCTGCAAATGCCTTTCAGCAACCACCACAAAAAAAAGTCTGTTGTGAATTCCTTAGAGTACCTGAATATATTACTCATAATATTGTTTACAGCTACTTGCTACTTAAGATGAAATCAGAGAATTTTTAGCACAAACCCTTTGATCATCATCAAAACCTCTAAGGGGTCCATAAGTCACTAAGTGATCTGTACTCTAGCCTAATAGGGGAATCAAGGGACTTGGAATAGTGACTAGCTCTTCTCTTCATTTGTATGTATGACCATGGGTAACTTGAATAGGACTTTGCTGTGTTCATCCTGCATTGCATCCAAATTTCTCATTGAATCAGTTGGAATATTTATGAATTTTGTACTAATAGGCATTGATATAGATTTTCTTCCCAGACAAGCCATTCCCCAATTGACAAATGATCAAAGGATATGCAAAAGCAATTTGCAGATTAGGAAATCAAAGCGATCCATAATCATATGAAAAATTCTCTGTCACTAATTATCAGTTATTAGAGAAATGCAAATTAAAATATCTCTGAGGTACCACCTCATACCTCTCAGACTAGCCAATATGATCAGAAAGGACAATGATCAAAGTCGGAAGGGATGTGAGAAATCTGGGACACTAATACATTGTTGGTGGAGCTGTGAACTCATTCAGCCTTTCTGGAGAGCAATTTGGAATCATGCCCAAAGGGCAACAAAAATGTGCATATGCTTTGATTAAGCAATACCACTATTGGATCTATACCCTGAAGAGATTATGAAAGAGAGTAAAAATATCACTTGTACAAAAATATTCATAGCAGACTTGTTTGTGGTGGCAAAGAATTGGAAATTAAATGAATGCCCTTCAATTGTGGGATGGTTTAACAAACTGAGGTATATGTATGTGATGGAACACTATTGTTCTATTAGAAACCAGGAGGGATGGGAATTTAGGGAAGCCTGGAAGGATTTGCATGAACCGATGCTGAGTGAGATGAGCAGAACCAGAAGAACATTGTACACCCTAACAGAAACATAAGGGCAATGGTCAACCTTAATGGACTTGCTCAATCCATCAGTGCAACAATGAGGTATAATTTTGGAGTATTTGCAATAGAGAATACCATCTGTATCCAGAGAAAGAATTGTGGAGTTTGAACAAAGACCAAAGACTATTAATCTTATTATGTAATTTTGCTATCTCTTATACTTTATGTTTCTTCCTTAAGGATATGATTTCTCTCTCATCCCATCCAATTTAGATCAGTGCATACCATGGAAACAACATAAAGACTAAGAGACTGCCTTCTGTGGGGGCTGGGAGGAGGGAAGCAAGATTGGGGAAAATTGTAAAATTCAAACTAAATAAAATCTTTCTAAAATAAAAAAAATTCTTCCTAAAATCTATGATTCAAACAATTTCATTATACAACTTGACAAATAGGCACTGAACATTACACAGTGAATAAAATCAGGGTTCCATTACTGTGTGACTCTGTGTCCTAAGTCTAAGAATAGCACTACAACTTTAATCTACAAAAATAATCTATATCTGTAGAGGACATCTTGATTTCGAGATTGACTGGCCTTCATTTTAAATATTTGATTTCATTGGTGGTAGTCAATGCCCTTGCAAGTATAATAGTAATTGACATGTATATAGTGCTTTGGAGTTTTAAAAGATTTTATGTACATTCTCTTTTCAATGTTGGTAAAGAGGACAAGAATCATTCTGAACTGAGGTTCAGAGAAGTTACATGAACATATAGCTAATAAAAGGGCAGAGATAAGAGTCAAACTCCAGTTCTCTGGCTTTAATTCCAAAGATCTATTTTCCCAATCTCAAAATATAAACATATAGACTAAAATTATACTCAGTTGTTACATGGTAGATAGCATGTAGACTCAGAGACTCTTTATTATCTTTAACAAATACTCTATTATTTATTTTCCAAAAGAATTTACTTCTAGGGACTATTAGGTGGCACACTAGAAAGAGCACCAGCCCTGGAGTTAGGAGGCCCTGAGTTCAAATTCAGCCTCAGATGCTTAATAATTGCCTAGCTGTGTGACCTTGCACAAGTCACTTAAACCCATTGCCTTAAATAAATAAAAATTTTTTTTAAAAAAGAATTTACTTCTAGAAGAGGCCCCTATTGAAAAGTCCAGAATATCACTATTGCTCTGGCTTTAATTATTTATCAAATGAATTGTTGGAAATATCCATTTTGGCTAAGTTTTTTCCTCTGGAATGAGTCTCAATTGAAAACTTATTCAGAATAGATGGCACTCCTATAGTGGGAAAACTTGCCCACATTTCTCTAATTAAGTCTATCCTTTGGGTTATTTCAATTAAAACTGTTGTAAAGAATACTCTCAAGTCACTGAAAATAGGCATAACCAAAGTAACACTGAATATTAGATTCTTATGAAGAAAAAGCATATAAAAAAGGAAAGATCTGAATGCATCTGGAATTTCTGCATTTAAAAATTGAAACGTTTTTCAAGTCAAATTAAACATGATATATAATCATACTCCTTGAAACATCAACTTATTCCAGTTTCTTCATAAATTCACATTAATTCTTTTAAAAGCAGAATACATTTTAAACTTCTAGTCAAATATCCTGAAAAGTAAAGAATGAATTTTAAAAAGATGCCTGGAAATAAAAAAGACATGAGCTGTTTTGTCATAGTGCACCTCTTCACATCTCCTGAAATAAAAATATCATTGCATTTTTCTTATTGGCATTTAGGTATACCACAGTATTTAGAACTGGAAAGGAATTACTTATGTCCTAGTTCAATCTCCTTATTTAACAGATGAAGGAAATGAGGACCAAAGAAAAAAGTGATTTGTAGAAGGTCACTTAGGCAATCTGATACAGTAAGAAAAGATGATGAGGGCCTGGGTTCTAATTCTGACTCTAATACTACCTTTTTAACCACAATTACTTAATCTCTAAATAAATAAAACACCCTCTAGCTGGGTCACTCTGGGCAAGTCACTTAACCCTAATTGCCTTGCTAAAACAAAAAAGAAAATAATTTGCAATGATACTTGTAATTCTAGAGGGTGCTAAATAAAATTTAGAAATGAAAATGGCCTTAAAGACCATGTATGACTCCTTCATTTTACAGGTGAGGAAACTGAATCCTGGGAAGGATGCTAATAACATCAACAATTCACATCCACATGTCCACTTTAATGTGTGAAAACAACTTTTCATGCATTTATTTAGTTGTCAGAAAATATGATTCCCATTTTCACATAGGAGGAAGCCAAGGCTCAGAGAGATGAAGTGATTCACCCAGTCATTTAAGTGGCTAAGCATTTGAAGAGAAACTAACTTAGTGTTTCTTACCTCAAGAACAGGGTTCTAACTAATGCATCATACCACATTGCCCATGGTGACAAAGATAGTAAGTAAAAGAACCAAAATTCAACAGAAGAAAAAAAGAGGAGGAAGGAAAGAAAAGACCAAAAACTATAAATTCCACAAGGCCATCATGAAATACCAACATTTATATATCAAATGCTCAAAGTAATCAATTATATATATATAATATATATATATATATATAATATATATATAAAGAGATTAAAAAAAGATGTTAGGATGAATATTCCACATGTAATTTGAACCCAAGTCAAACCTGGTTCCGAGTCTGAATTTTCTCTTGGAACATCATCATAAATCACTTCTTCTGGGTCTAAAACAATAAAATAAATATGTTTAAAATCTAGGCAGTTCAGTATTATTTACATTTTACATAATGACAAGATTTTTATAACTAATACTAAGACTTTTTCAAAACTTAAGTCTAGAAGCTGATATATGTTTACTGTGTACAAAAATCACTATGTTGGTAGTATGATATTCAAATTCATCATTTTATAGATAAAAAAATATTGAAGCCCCAGATAAGGATGTGACTTGTTCTGGGTTACATGACTAGCTGATTACAGAATGAAAGAGAAGCTAGAGAGCTGGACTAATTTTCCAAAATTCTTTCCATTGCATGACTATTATTTGCTGCTGTTGAAATAATGCCAGTTTGCTCTTTGTACTAAAATGTAGCCCTTCTAATTAGCTGTCATCTAGATAGGAGGAATGACTGAAAGAAGAAAATTCAGATTAATTTAGCTTTGGAATGAAACTGCTTCAGAATAACATGTCCATAATTTTATGGTTAAATTGATGCTGATTTAATATCCCCTGAGCAGAATCATTCAATTAGGATAGGTTTTTTGTTTTGATAGTGTCATAATTAAAACCCAGAATGAAACATCCCAGTAGATAATTTAATAATTATGGATAACTAATATGGCTCTACCTTGTAAGTCAATCACACAAACCAATTACACAGGAATTAGTGAGCCAGCAAATAACAAAAGAGGTAATTAGGGAACCAAAATTTTTGTTTTTCTACTAAAGAAAAAAAACCCCACAATCCTTAAAATCAACCTAGCTAAAAATATTCACAGTCTTACAAAGCTATACATGGACTAGAAGATCACATAAGCTGTCTGCCACATGGAACAATCTTTTCCAGGAAGAAAAGAATAAATGTCCATGAAAGGGAATTGATTCAAATGCAAATAAAGAGACAAAAAAGTCTGTGAATGTTCCAGAAATCTACTGCTGACTATAGACTGGAAGTCATCGCATTACAACTCCATATTCTTTAAAGCTGGTTGAAGTATGTGATTTTCACCAGCAATAAAAATTCAGAAGGTGTTCTGTTTCGGGCTAACCCACTGGCTGAAGTACCTTCTCCTCTGGAGGGAATTCTGTACTGAACAAACTATGATCTGCCTTGAGCCACCAGAAAAGGGTTTTTTTTTTCTCTTCAGTCTGACTGCTTATTAAAATGTTTCATTTTTGGAAAATGGATGGGTTTTTTCCCTATCTTTTAGCAATTTTGTTAGTGAGCTTTTTATTCAACAAATTCTCCTTCAGAGCTGGTTTTTTTAATGATACTCACTTTCCATCCATGCTGTATTGGCAGGATCTGCAACCCATTTGGCTAAAGGACTGTCTTCTTTATTAACCTGATCTTCACTTTAAAATAAATGAAAAAAACAGAGAGTTAATATTCATTAACATCACCTAGAAAAGGAGATCCTTCATCTCATCTTTCACCGCATGACCAAGTTTTTACTTAACATTATAATATGCCAATAAAGAAAATATAAGTTTATTTTTTATAGAGAAGATTAGAGTTTACATTGTATTTTCCTAAAGCAATCCTAGGGGGGGTAAGCTGTATCAATATCATTACCTCTATTTAAAAGAAGAGAAAATTTTGAATCAATAAGGCCAAAATATAAATTAATTTCACAGAGTAAAATAGTAGTAGAATTGAGAACTTAAATCTATGATTTTCAAGTCAGTGTTTTCTCAACAATGCAAATGGACTTTAGTATTTTTGAGCAAACAAGCTCAAATCATAATTTTTGTTCACAGGTGTAGTGCTATGTGGGAAAAGGAGCACTGGATTTGTGTCACAGGTCTTAAATTTAAATACTTATCCTACCACTTATTTGTTTGACCTTGAGCCACCAAATCTCATGATCTCAATTTTCTCTTTGGTAAAATGAAGGGGATGACCTATATGTCCTCTGAAATCCCTTCCAAGTTGAAATCTATGACCTTATGATCTTCCCCATCTAATTTTCATTCATTAATAAAGTCCAGTGTTTATTGAGGGTCTATTTGGGGCATAGCACAAACTCAATGAATCAGGAGAGTCATAAAAGAAATATTAGAGGGGCAACTAGGCAATGGATAGAGTATCGGTCCTGGAATGAAGAGGACCTGAGTTCAAATCCGGACTCAGATACTGAATGATTACCTAGTTGTGTGACCTTGGGCAAGTCACTAAGCTCTACTAACTTGCAAAAAAACAAAAAAAAATTAGTCACTTTTTTTGTCATTCAGTAACTGATAGTCTCATTAGAGGGACACAGTATACAAACATGAACCAAGTGATGCAACTGACATGAAATTAGAAAGACCAAGATTTGAATTCCTATGATATTTTCTTGTGAGATCTTCAAACCTCAAGCTGTAAATCATCAAAAATCCAAATCTGTAAAATGAAGGGTTTGGACTCAATGACTTCTATACTCCTTCTAGCTCTAAATCTATGACTCTGTGATCCTCAGTTGTTATATGTACATAAGAGGTAAGAAATAAGTTTTAAAAAATAAAGTGGTAAATGAGTTCAAAGAATAGAGAAAATTGGTGTGAGCTGGATTGGCAGAACTGGAACTTGAGCTAATTTGTGGAAGAAAGGGCTTTCTTTCACAGGAAAACAGTGAGAAAGGGAAGAAGAAGGGTAACTAACTGAGTGGAGAGAAATCCATGAGCAAATACTTAAAAGGGGATTAAATTTATCATCACAGAAAAAAAAAATGCATTTGATGGTTTTTTTCTTTTTCTTATTCAGTACTTGGAAAAGGCAGAGATGTCAAGAGGAAAGAGTTGAACAGATCATGCACAGCATTTGATAACTAAATCTATGAATAATCAAAGGTAGGCTTTCCAAGGTAATATAGTATGAGTGGCTGTAAAAAGTTATGAAGACACAATTCCTTTTGTAGAGTTCATAAATTTATAATCTCATTTCATTTTACATTATCTTCTAAATTAAAAAAAACAAAAACCTGTGTTAAGACTCATTTTTGTGATTTAGTCAACTCTTTGGGACTCCATTTGGTGTTTTCTTAGCAAAAATTCTGGAGTGATCTGCCATTTCCTCCTCTAGCTCACTTTATAGATGAGAAATTGAGGCAAACAGGGTTTAAATGGCTTGCCCAGGAACATACAATAATAAGTGTCTGAGGCCAGATTTGAATTTAGGAGCATAAGTTCTATTCACTGCCCTACTTCTGACTCATACTGGTTGCATGCCCTTAACCAAATTATGTGAGTTCTCCATATTCCAACTCTAAGATTATAAGTTGGAAAACAGGTGCCAATCGCAGTAAGTAAAGAAAGATTCTTTGCCTAGTTGGCTGGTTAGTTGGTTCTTGTACTTTGTTATCAAAGAAGATCAAAATGACATTACTATGTTTGAGACAAATTGCAGTATGTTCTGCTGATCAGACCAATTGAGCTCAGAACGCTTACCACATGTTGGGCACAAATAGTCCACGTGAACACCTGGGGTGGTTATGCTAAACTTACAGGTGTCACATTTCTTTTCTTTCTTTTTTTTTAAGGTTTTTGCAAGGCAAAAAGGTTAAGTGCCTTGCCCAAGGCCACACAGCTAGGTAATTATTAAGTGTCTGAGACTGTATTCGAACCCAGGTACTCCTGACTCCAGAGCCAGTGCTTTATCCACTACACCACCTAGTCGCCCCTGTCACATTTCTTTTGAGCTGCTTCATTTATGCCTTCCTCATAGAGTGCATCACCCTCACTGATGAGGCCATGACATGCTAGGCAGTCCTGTGCCAGTATCTTCAATGCTGTACAATCAATTCTAAAGTTCTTCAATGAGATTTTCAGGGTGTCTGAGACACCCTTGTGTGTAAGCCCCTTGTGAGCACTTGCCTGTGTGGGTTCTCCATACAATAGTTTTTTGGGCAAGCGTACATCTGGCATTCTAAGAACACGTCCATCATAGTTGCACTCTCTGTAGTAATGTTGGAATTCTAGGCAGATTAGCTTGAGATACCAGACCTCAGTGTCTGATATTTTCTCCTGCCAGGTGATCTTCAGAATCTTCCCAAGACGAATTAAATGGAAACGATTCAGTTTCCTGACACAGAACTAGTAGAATGTCCAGGTTTCGTAGGAATATAACAATGAGGTCAGCACAACTCTTCTCTCCCACAGTTTCTTTTGGAGCCTCCCAAATACTGAGCTAGGTCTGGCAATGCAAGAGTCAACCTCATTGTCAACATGCACTCCTTGGAAAGGACACTGCCAAAGTAAGCGACCTTGTCCACAGTACTGAAAACTTCTCCATTTGCTGTAATCAATGATTCCACATATGGATGGTGTGATGCTGGTTGATGAAGCACCTGTGTTTTCTTGGTGTTAATTGTTAGACCAAAATTAGCACAAGCAGTAGAGAATCAATCCATTAGAAGATCACACACCATCCATATAGAGGACACATGCTTATTTCACTCCATTAGTAACTGGAAAATCTCAAGAGTGTCATCCACTATCCAGAACTCAGGTCTATACCTGTTCTATACCTCTGTTTTGCTCCTGGCATTTTTCCTGGAGTTGTCAGACCACAAACATCATATTGACTGTTCCTCAACACTTTCTGAAGCTACACAGGCTCTTAGGGAGGGAAGAACTCTGGCAAGAATCTTACCAGCAAAAACTAAAAAAGAAATACTCCTGTGATTGTCACAGGACAATCTGTTCCCTTTACCTTTATAGAGATGGACAATTTATTTGCCCAGTATTGGTTAGATCAGTGAAATGATGACTGGTCCAAAACAAACAATAAACAAACAAACAAACCAAAAAGGGTATTTTCAAAGTCAAACATAATTAAGCATATAAATAGAATAAATAAAAATTAATGAAATAAAACAAGTACTGATAAGGTATCACTAACCATCCCTGTGATAGACAATAGGGATGCTAATACTAAAAAGGAAAGCAATCTCTGTTCTCAATCAACTCACATTCTACTTGAAGAAAACTCTCATTTCCAATAGTTCTTATTTACAGCTAAATATAGATTTTGTTCATTATAACAAGGAAATCCTAAAAAGATTCGTTTTGTGTCAAAATACAATTAGACATTGAATACCTAAATAAATGAAATCTTTGTGCCTAAAAGGGTTTCAGATTCCCAATTTTAAAGGCATTCAGTAATACTCTGAAAATATAAGCCCTTCTTACCTTAAAAAAAGAATCTTTTAAGACCTTTGTAATAAAAAATTACTCATTCACAAATAGAAAAGGCATATGTTCCAAGCCTTGGCTGATATATAAGCGAATATGGTTTCAATTGGAAGCACATCTTGAATCTTAATCTTTCCTTCTTTATTTCTATTTTCCAGAATTCAACCCTTCATCACAATATAGGGGAGTATGCTCTGGTTTCTCTTCAGAACACACAAATTTTTCCCCTTACAATATAGTGGAGTGCTTTACTCTGCCAAAGACCTCCAGGAACTTTCTCCTAAATAAATATTGGTTTTTGGAAAGCATTTCCAGTGTGTGTGTGTGTGTGTGTGTGTGTGTGTGTGTGTGTGTGTGTGTGTATACATATATATATATAGATATAGATTTAGATATAGATATAGATATATATATATATAGATATATATATATATATAGTTACTGCTTCCATATTCCAGAGCTAACAATCTGGAAAATTTGCATAAAATATGTTAGCCCTCCTTTCGTACCAGAAGAAAAAATTGTGCATATTTATGATACTAAAAGATGAAATGTATTGATATTAAACAATACTATATATATATATATGTATATATAATATATATTTTATGTGTTATTGAGTTTTTAAATCTTTTCTGTATCATTTGCTGGTCTTCAAGTGTTATCTGAGGCTTCCCAAAAATTTTCCCAAAATTCCAATTTCTTATTTAATTTCTTGTGCTTACCCTTAATATATATATCAAAACTGTGAGAAGGGAAAGTCACAATGTGGAAGGAATAATTACATTTTAAAAATCACAGAATAGGGGACAGAGCCAAAAGGGTGGAGTTCTCCCCCAGATACTCCAAATATGTTTAAATAATGGCTCTAACCAAATTCTAGAGTGGTAGAATTCACAAAAAGTGAAACTATTTTCCAGTCAAGATACAGGATGGGAGAGAAGTAGAGAGCAGGATGACTGAACCAGCTCCAGCAATCCAGGAAGAGACAGTAGGGTACCTGTCAGACCTCTGACCTCTCATTCCAGGACAACTTGGAAGAAAAAGTTCGCTGCACCAGGGGTGATTGTAGAGCTCAGGCAGACCAAGGAGCAGACTTAAGCAGCCTGGAAGCAGCAGCAACTGCTTGCAGAGTTCTCAGTCCATGGACATAAGGGGGTTAGGAGGAGATTACAGGGGTCTCTTTGCTATCACTGAGACAGGACTCTATTGCTTGCCCATACTCAGATCTGGGTCACCATCTGGGGCCCAATCCCAGGAAGAGGAGTAGAAGCACAATAGAACTTACTGCCCCAGAAGATCAGGGACCCTCCTCACAATTTCAGGGCAGAAAGGAGTATTTGTGCTCAAACCAGAGCACAGCCAAGGAGAGTAGTTATAACCTCTAATAAGACCTTGAAAGAATTGAAAACTTACAGGTCCCTAGAAGTATCTCTGAAAATAGTTGCAAAAATGTCCAGAAGATTGGTCCTCCACCCTGGAAGCACAGTCCCATCTTAATAAAGAGTTAAAATCAAGTCAAAAATTATGGAAATGAGCAAGAAATGGGGAAAAATATCTTACCATTGACATGAGGAAAATCAAAATATGCACTCAGAAAAAGACAACAAGGTCAAAGCTTCTCCATTCAAAGCCTCCAAGAAAAATATGAATTGGTCTCAGGGAGTGGAAGATCCAAAAAGATTTTGAAAATCAAGTAAGGAAGGTAGAGAAAAAATTGGTAAGAGAAATGAGAGTGTTGTGGCAAAATCATGAAAATTGAGTCAGCAGCTTGGTGAAGGAGAAATCAAAAACTACTGAAGAAAATAGCAACTTAAAAACCAGACTGGTTCAAATGGGAAAAGAGGTCCAAAATGCCGATGAGGAAAAGTATGCCTTTAAAAACAGAATTAGCTAAATGGAAAACTAAATACAAAAGTTCACTGAATAAAATAACTTACCTCATTCCATGTTCCCCTTTCCCTTTCTCCCAGTACATTCCTCTCTCACCATTTTCTCCATTTAAAAAATATATTATTCCTTCCTTAATGAATATGAGAGGAGCTTTCACATAAGAGACAAGAAAAAGCTTTTGCAGTGGAATGGAGTGGAGGGGAAGGGGAGCTGTGAGGGAGTGAGTGAGTCTTACTCTCATAGAAATTGGCTCAGGGAGGGAATAGTATACACACTCAATTGGGTACAGAAATCTATTTTATCCTAGAGAAAGTTGGATAGGAAAGGGATGAGAGAAAGATGGGAAGGGGAGAAGCTGATTAGAAAGGATGGAAAATTGTGAGAGGGGGTAGTTAGATGCAAAACACTTTTGAGGAGGGATAGGGCAAAAGGAGAGAGATAAATGGGGGTCGGGGAATAGGATGGGGGGAAATAGGATGGAGGGAAATATAGTTCTCAGAAGTAATTGTGGGGAAAAAATAATGAAACAAATTTCTCTGATAAAGATCTCATTTCTCAAACATAGAGAATTGAGTCAAATTCATAAAACAATTAGAACCATTCCCCAATCAATAAATTATAAAAGGTATGAACAGTTTTCAGATGAAGTTATCAATGCTATCTATTTAAACTATTTTTTAAAATGTTCCAACTCACTATTGATAGGAGAAACATAGGTTGGAAAAATTATCCTTATTGGACTGACTAATAGGACAGAAAGAGGTGACAAATATTGGAGGTGACGAGGGAAAATGAGATTAATGTACTGTTGGAGGAGTTGTGAAGCAATATAACAATTCTGTAGAACAATTTGAAATTCTACACTAGGTCTATATACCAGAAAATTGAAAAACAGGAAAGAAAAGGATCTATATGTATAAGGATATTTATAGCAACTCTTTTCTGGTGGCAAAGAACTGAAGATTGAGGGGATGGCTATCAGTTGGGGAATGAGTGAATTATGGTATGTGAGTATGATGAAATCCTATTCTGCTATAAGAAATGATGAACAGGATGCTCTTAGTAAAAAACTTCCAAGAGCAGATGCAATGGAAAATGTACTCTATATAAAATAACAACAAGATTGTAGGATGATCAGCTATGAATGACTTAAAGTTTTCTCAGCAATACTGTGATCTAAGACAACTCTGAAGGACTTATCCATTCCAAAGACAAAGCTGATGGTGTCTGAATACAGATTGATGCAAACTTACTCTTTTACTGTATTTTTTCTTGAGGTTTCTCTTTTCTTGGGGAGAGGGGGAGTTATGTTTATTCTTACAACATGATTACTGTGGTAAAGTTTTTATTTATTTTTATTTTATTTTATTTTATTTATTTTTTTTGTTTCTATCCATGGAACTTTTTTTAAATTTTATTTATTTAAAGCAATAGGGTTAAGTGACTTGCCCAAGGTCACACAGTCAGGCAATTATTAAGTGCCTTAGGTCAGGTTTGGACTGAGATCCTCCTGTCTCCAGGGCTGGTGCTCTATCCACCGCACCACCTAGCTGCCCCTCCACTGTGCCACCTACATCTCTAAACTATATCAAATAACTTGCTTTCTCAATGAAGGGGATTGGGGTGGAAGGAAGGGACAGAACTCTAAACTCAAAGTTTTAAAAGTGAATGTTGAAACTTGTTCTTGTATGTAACTGGGGAAAATTTTTTTAAAAATTTAATCATAGAATGGAAGAGATTTTAGAAGACACATTGTATTGGCTAGATGGCGTAGTGGATAGAGCACCAGTCCTGGAGTCAGGAGGACCTGAGTTCAAATGTGACCTCAGATAATTAATAATTACCTAGCTGTGTGACCTTGAGCAAGTCACTTAAAAAACCCACTTCTATGGGGCAGCTAGGTGGAGCAGTGGACAGAGAACCAGCCCTGGAGTCAGAAGTACATGAGTTCAAATCTGGTCTCAAACACTTAATAATTACCTCACTGTGTGGCCTTTGGCAAGCCACTTAACCCCATTTGCCTTGCAAAAACCTAAAAAGAAAAGAAATACTAATGTTCCTGAGCAGGAATACCAAAACCTTAAGATATATTTGAGATCTGGGTGAGTGACCTAAAGAGCAGTAGATAACATCAAGAAAAATAATCTAAATAAATAAATACTTCCTCTTTTAAAAGAGGAAATATTTTGCTAGATGGAGGAATATATATATCTTAAAAGAGGAAAGATAAAGGTAAAAAGATGGTCTGGATGTGTTATTAAGGAATAAGGTTTATTCCAGTCTTTCTTTCCAACTCTGCAAGAGGAATGTGAGAGTTGCTTCTAATGGAGAGAGTTACAAGACATATTATGTCCTCAGAGGAAAGTGGGGTTTTATTAAATTAAGGAGGTTTACGAGTTATTGATTGAAAAGTTCCAAAAATAGACAATATGTAAGAATGTCTCCTCTGAACAGAGAATTTTCTTAGCAATATGCCAGGGTGTAATTTGCACTATATAACCATATATCATATAATTTATTGCACTGGGAACTAGAAACAATAAATAGCTGGCAGACATAAACATTTTGTAGGAAAAAATGTCTCCTTAAAGCCTCATAAATGTTTTTGGGGGGTGTTTTTGGTAGGGTTTTATTTTTTGGAGGATGGAGTAATAACATCTAGCCATGAATGCCAGGAGAGGATACACAGAAGAGGTAAGATTTGAGTTGAGTTTTAATAAGTAGGATTTCAAAAGTTGGAGAAGAGTATTAACAAAACAAAGGAAGTACAAGATTGGGATTGGATTTTAAATATGTTAAAGTTTCTGACAATGAAGGGATTCTAGGCAAAATTGTCCAAAAGACATTTGAAACTGGGGGAGACATCAAAATGCCAAAAGAAATATGACACTTAATAATATAGATTTGAGAATTATTTGCTTTTATAGAAGTTAGAAAAGGTCTTGGGAATTTGAATATGTAGAAGAAAGAAAGCAAATTAGAATAACTGACATTAAAGTTTTCAAATAAATTAGTATGAACTAAATCCAATTATAAATAATGTAAATATAGCCACATGTTTGTGGGCATTTTTGCATATATTTATTAGACATAGATACCTGTTTGGAGGATCCTCTGAACTCAAAGAATTGAAATGGGACTCTTCGGTCACCTCCTGTGTATCTACTAGGAAAAAAAATGAGAAAAAGTATAATTATTCTGTACAATTATTTGAAATATAGTTATCAAGTTTAAAAAAAAAGAGCAAATTGCCTTTGTGTTGGTCAGGGTAATCTATGAGCTGATTGCTTAGATATAAACAGCAATCCTTTTCTTTGAACCAACTGGTAGAACCACTTTTCTCCTCTCCAAATTCGTGCTCAGCCACACAGTACTCTAAATCTTTTCCAGAAACAGCTCTGAATCACTATGCTCTAAGGAATGTTTTGTTGCCAACTCTCCCAATTTAATGACTGAAACTAAATAATACCCTATTAAAAACTCTACCAAAACCTGTATAAAGGGAAATATCATGGCTATATATATAAACTTAACTAAATCCAAAATGTTCTACATAATAAAGTTAAAGGAAGTAAAAGAACTCAATCAAATACTCTTTTGTCATTAAAAAGTGAATAATAATATTCCCTTGAAATACATTTGTGGTTGAACCAAAAGAATTATGTATAATAGCCCTAGATTTATAACCAATGCAAAATTGACAAGAATTAATGATTTTTTTAATGCTCAAGGCTGAGCTAGAGAACAATTTTGGTTCACAATGGATAGTATCTTACCCCTACATGTTCAACACACAAGCTTCTTCATAGCACTTCAGAGCATTTAGACCAAAGATTCTTCTTAAGTTTTCAATAGCAATCCACTTGCTTTGAAAGTTTGAAACAAGTGATTAAATTCCTTGTTACCTGAGTTCCCATATCAATTATAGCAACTGCTTACTTTTATTTTTCTATGTCAAGAAACAAATTATTTCACTTGGTCTAGATCAGTTGTTTTAAATCTTTTTTGTTTGTCATTGACCCCTATGGTATTCTGATAAAGTCTGTGGACCCCTTCTCAGAATAAAATTTTTAAATGCAGAAAATAAATACATGGGATTACAAAAGAAACCAATTATATTGAAATAAAGATATAATTTCTCCAATCCAAGTTGATAGCCTCAAGTTAAGAACCTATTATATACCTATAAATAAATAAATAAATGAATGAATGAATAAATAAATAAATAAATTTGGGGTGGCTAGGTGGCACAGTGGAAAAAGCACTGGCCCTGGAGTCAGGAGTACCTGGGAGTCAGGAGTACCTGGGTTCAAATCCAGTCTCAGACACTTAATAATTACCTAGCTGTGTGGCCTTGGGCAAGCCACTCAACCCCATTTGCCTTGCAAAAACCTAAAAATAAATAAATAAATAAAGAACCTGTTATATAGATATCACATTTTTGAGAAAGGACACTGGACTCAATGTTTGAGCTATTAAAGAGCCAGTGACAGGTAAATACAGTAGTACAAAGAATCCTTGAGAGCTGCTTCTGTGCAAAGCCTAAGTGAATGTCCAGAAACTGCCATTCGTCCAAGTAAAAGGTAGAAAAGAGGAACAATCTGGGGAAAAAAAATAATAGATGGACAATAACCTATAGCTGCCCCTAAAACCTTCAGAAGATAGACTAGCTTCAAGGATTCGATGTTGTTTGGATCATTATTTAATGACTAATGGAGAAGAAGCTAGCCCTGGAGACAAGATAACCTGAATTCAAGTACCACCACTGACACAGAGTGGCAATATCATCATGAGCAAATCACTTAATCTCATTTTCCCAAGCAATTGTCTAAAACAAAAACAGAACATATAACAGAATAGAACTAGAACTATTAGAAGTTTCCTCATCAGAAAGTCCCTTAAATTGCTGTAATCTGATTTCAAGACCAAAAATTTAATGACAGAAAAAAATTATCTCATTAACATTGAAACGTGTATTGAGAGCATACATTTTATCATTCATCGCAAAGAATTTAATTATCAATATTGAATCATTTAAACTATTTTATTACTATATAAGTACAGTACTATTATTACTCATGCTAAAATTAACTGAATCATGACCAAACCCAAGAAGTGAAATTTGAGAGAGCTATCATAAAATCCTACGTAATTTCTCAAAAGTAACACAATTGCTTTATGTTTTTAAATACACATGACAAATGGTCCTAATCTAGACCTTTATCACTGCTCATCTATATTATTCCAGTGGCCTTCCTGATTCTTGAGAATCAGGAAGATATGAGTTCAGATGTTAATGCTAAGCCCCCTTCCTCCAAATTTTTTGTATTTATTTTAGATATATTAACATACATGCATGTTGTCTCCCCTTAGAGAATATAAATTTTCTGAGAGTAGGGATTATTTCATTTTTGTCTCTGTATCTGTAGCATCTAGCACAATGTCTTACCATAGACGTTTTTCATTCACTTAGGGAATTTATTTCTATATTATCTAAGAATTATAAAGGAAAAATATAGTTTAAAGCTGTTTTATGGGAAAAAATAATGCTATTTAAATCAGCTACTATAAACATCATTCTTAATTAGAAATTTCTTCTAAAGAATATAAAATTTGGGGCAACTAGGTGGCTTAATGGATAGAGCACTGGCCCTGGAGTCAAGAGGACCTGAGTTCAAATTTGACCTCAGACACTTAATAATTGCCTAGCTATGTGACCTTGGGCAAATCACTTAACTCCATTGCCTTAAATAAATAAATAAAATATAAAATTCAATTCACCAAATGTGTGACAAATACCTACTGTGATAGATACAAAGGTAAAGAATAGCATTATCTATTCTCTTAAGGAAAGGCTGGGCATGAGAATTTTGCAGAGAAAAAGATCACTTGAGTACAGGGAATAGGGAAATCAGGCTGCATAGAGGAAACCTCAAATAGGTCTATTAGAAAAGATTTCAACAGGTAGATAGATGACAGGGCGATTCAGTCCAGGCATGAGATAATGAGACTCAAACTTCATTAAGATAAAAGAAGATAACATAGAGTGAGTCCAGTTTGACTGGAACACAAATTGCTTGAAGAGGAATAATGTGAAATAGGCTAAAAAAGGAAAGTCAATCAAATTGTAGAGGTCCTTAAATGCAAGACTACAACTTCTATATTTTTATTCTGAAAGCAGAGTAGCTCAACTCTAATATACTTTTTTGCCTTATTTGATACTATCCACATTCACATACTATATGTTGTAGCCCAACTGGACTAACTGTTGTTTCCTCTATTTGTCATAACTTCTACTCTATTGTTGAATTTGTAAACTCTGTTCCTGATCCTACACTGAAAATTACCCTCACAACTTCCGAGAAAGTGTAAATTAATTCATACTATATCCAATGACTGACCAGCAACTGTACTTCCACTTTACATTTCATTCAACCATGCACCCAGACCATCCTATTATTGCCTGCCACCCTCTACTTTCTATCTTCCCTGAATAAAATATACCTAAATAATGCCCATTCTCCATTGTCTTCTTCTCTAAAAATGCAAGTTCCTTTGAGGGAGAGACTATCTCTTTTTTAAAAATAGCTGTATCAGGGAAGTTAAGTGATACAGTGTCTAAAACACCAGCCCTGGAGTCAAGAAGACCTGAGTTCAAATTCAACCTCAGACCTCAAAACTTGCTAGGTGTGTTAACCTGGGTGAATCACTTAACTCCCATTACCTCACAAAACAAAATATAATTGCATCCCCCATCCTTAGCACAGTGTCAACTATATAGTAAACAATTAATTTATTCATTCATTAATATCCTGTCAGAACCTGTAATTGATAAGTCATGCTGGTTTTTTATAATCATCACTTGCTTCATTTCCTCTGTTTTTAAAACCATCTCTTTAATGATCTGTGGCTATCGTATTGGACCATAATAGTTCACTACACTTAAAAGGCAAAAATCCCCATGAGATCTTTTTTTTCCCCAATCAGAACAATGTCACTTTTGATTTTACTTATAGAAAAAGAAACCCCTTTCCTTTCCTATTCTTCCATTACAAACACACTCAATTCTTTATTCCAGCTGCTAATAAGAGTTGCATACATTTTTAAAAAGGATGATTCTTCATTCTTTAGATGACATTATTCCTAGAAATGGCTTGCCTCACAAACTGCATTCTGATACAACCTCAGTTAAACGAATTTTATATTATACCTTCCTTCTTGAAAGAAACATCAAAGAAAAATATGAAATAAAAATAGAATAGAACTTCATAAGTTTTAAAAAGGATTTAAACAATTTGGTCACATTGATCTTACTCCATTAGATTCAAGAAAGGTTGATTACATTCAGATTCACTTATGTGCTTTCAATTCATGAAAATAGGTCAGCCAAACATCACTTGTGCTTGGAATGAACAGATTTCCCAGACAATTAAAACTTTGAACAAATGTTCCCCCCTCAAAGAGACTGTTTGTGTTCCTTTAGTAGAAGGAATGCAATTCAGAGTCTCCCTTTATTCCCAAACCAAATAGTTTGAAAGATTGGGAAAAACACAATATTGTAAAAGATAATAACTCTGAAAGACTTCAGAACTCCAATTAAAACACTTACCATTCTTGATTCTAAAAGACTGGTGATTAAACATATCTCCATTTTTTTGGAAGAGAGGTGATGGACAAGAGGTGCAGAATGAAATGTACATTTTCAAATGTAGCGAATATGTGGCTAATTATACTTATTTGCTGCAAGAGAGACCTTCTACTTAGAAGTAGATGAGAAAAGGGAACACTGGACATGGCAGGGGAAGGGAGTAAGTTAATGGGTAGTAGCATATGCAAAAAAAATTAAAAGAAAAGATCAATAGAACATTTTAAAAACAGAAAACAAAAAAAGAAGGGAACACTAACAGGAAAATTTTCCTCCTTTCTTATAAAATTTAATATGTGTAAACATTTTCAAATGATATAAATTATAATTTCATATACAATCTTTTTTGTTCTTTGATTATAAATTCAGTTGATTTGTTGATGATTCTTAAATTCATAATTTTTAAATGGAAAATTAAGTGATTTACAACCAAGAATAACCATATCTATCAATTACCTTTTTGTACACAGAAGATAAAAATTACCTTCTTCATCCACAGAGAGAGTACGGATGATGATGGGACTAGAGTAGGCTGGAAGTATCAATGGTAAATTGGAGGGAACTGCATAACCACAAGGCACCGGAACAGAATAAACACTTGGCATACTGGGGCTTGAACTTTCTTCTTCAGCACTTGGATCTGGTAGCAGTTGCTCTTTTTCCTGGAATGGTGTAATATTGATGACTGAATATGGATTTACTTTCATGGGTACAGTTAGTTTACCAGCTTCTACAGCTTGCAAATTGTTTCCTCCAGCTTCATTACTGTCTCCTAAGAAAGAAAAGAGAATTTTCATTTTCTTATGTGTCATAGAATAATTATACTCAACAAATATTTGTCTTCAGTGTCTATCTAGAATTGAAAAAAGAAAAAATCAGTAAAAATTTTAAAAACTCCAGTTCCAGACTTTTAGTCCTTTGCATGTATGAATTAATATCTTAGATATTTGACAAGAGGTTATTTTCTGAAACCAGTGATGCTAGAACTATCAAAGGAAGTAATCTTAGTTGTTTGCAAGGGATAAGTCTTTGGGACAAAAGGATGAAATCAATGAAACATTTGTGGGACAGCAAGAATTTCAGTAGCCTAATACCAAAAACTATTTATAAAATAAAGTTCTGGCCAGGTGAATAGATCATCTTGGTCACCTGAGCAATGGCATCAGCAATACTGATATGTTATGCAAGTGCATAAGTTCCAGAGGGTAATTGCTTTAATCCAACCAGTTTACCCAGTTCAGTACATTGTAGAACTTAGATAAAATAAGTAACTGCATCTAGCATAGATTTGTATTTACTCAACACGCATGATTGCATTCATTTCCTTTCTTTAATGGATTTCTATTGTTTCTGTGATAATTAATATTTAGCATCCTTCATAATCTGGCTCCAGTCTACATTTCCAGATTTATTATGCTTTTTTTCCCCCTTTACACAATGTATTTCATCCAAGGACTCGGTTCTCTCTCATGCCTTTTTCTATACAGGCTGTCCACCAGGTCTCCTCCGAGGACTGTCAGTTTCTTTCACAAATCAGTTCAGGCACCACTTCTATGAGAAGTTTTCCCCTTGCCCCATATCATTCTATGCCTTCTCATGCTATTGTGTATATATACTTATCTATAATATGAGAAGTAGCATAGTACAGAAGAACACTGTATTCAGAATCAAGAACTGGGTTCAAGGTCTGGCTTATGACCTGTGGGACCTTGAGTGAATCCGACCCTTCTGGACTCAGTTATATCATCTATTTAAAAAATGGAGTTGGATTAGATGACCTCTGAAATCCCATCCCTCCACAAGTAAGATTCTATTATTCTTCTACAGACTACAAGCACCACTGAGGGCAGGGAATGTTTTGCTTTTTCTCTGAAACCACAACAAAACCTGGCAATATGTAGAAAACAAATTTTAAAATGCCATTTTAATTGAATGCTAAAAGTATAAATAAATAAATTAGAAATTACATTTCTCTGAAAGAAAATGTAATTTCCCAAAATCTAGTTAAAAAGCATATACCTAAAGAGAAATAATGCAAAATTTAAACTATTATAATGAAATTTATCTCTCTGTCTTCCTGTAAGTTGCAACTAAAATAGTATCTTTTATATGGAAGCCCTCTGTAACCCCTCTTAAGTTCTGTGCTTTCCTTCTTTTAATTATTTCCCATATATAGCTTGTTTGATGTAGACAGAGATAGATAGATAGATAAATAGATAGATAGACAGACAGATGGTATAGATACACATATATATTTTTGCATATTGACTTCCCTCTTAGATTGTTAACTCCTGGGGGGGGGGGGACTATCTATTGTCGATTTAAGTATTGCCAGCACTTAGCACAGTGCCTGTCCCATGGTAGGAGCTTAATAATTATTGAATTGAACTGTGAAAACATTAACAATAACAATGTGAGTTGATCAATTTTCATGGTTGCAGCTCCTCTCAATAGTTTGGAGATCTAGAACAACCCTGGGAAACCTGTTATGATAACACCATCCTCTTCCAAAGAAAAACAAACAAATAAAAACAACAGGATCTGAATGGATACTATTTTCACTTTTTAAAGAACATTCTCTTACAGTTTTCCTATGATTTTCTTTATTTTCCCTTAATCCTAATTCCACATACACAAAATGACTAATATGTAATCATGTTAAACACAAACATGTATGTACAACTTTTAATAGACTATTAATCACTGAGGGAAGGAGGAGGGGAAGGGAGGGTGGTAGAAAATGCATATAAAAATGTTAAGTGGATGAATGCTGAAAAACTTTCAAAACATGTAACTGGAAAAATAAAAATTTTAAAATGAATGAAAAACTAAAAAGAAAAAAGAATAAACATGGCTTTCTTACAAGTTTACTTTTCTTCATGATATTTTTAAGGAGGCTTCTAGAATGTAAATTGGGTTTGGGTAAAGAGAGGAAAGATAGAAATCAGTTAAAGTTCTATAAAATATTACCCAAACAACATTCACCTGTGAATGAAACCTCTTTATTTTCAACATCCACCCTGGAGTCAGATTCAGATGGTGGTGGAAGCGCTTGTCTATCAGCTTCTGGAATTTCATCTCCACTATCAAATTCAAACTGTTCTCCTTCCTCTTCATCATTATTAGTTGCACTCTTTAGCTCAATTTCTAGAACTGAACAAGGATAGATATGAAGATGGTTAGCATTTGTTAATAGTCCAAAATCTATAACATTCTGATGACAAAGAATGGATCCCAGGATTCTTCAACAGTTTATCACAGTGGCTGTATAACAGTTTTCTTAGTTGACATTTCTACTAACAAAAATGCAAAAGTAATGGTGGTAATAATCTTTCAATTAAAATCTTCCAGAATTTCAACTCTATTGTCAGATCTCACTGTCTTCTTTCTCTCTTTTTTAACCATTAGCAGTAAGGATTTTTAAATTTAATTCCTAAGATCTGAATAATGACAAAAATTCACATACTATTGCTTTAGCTTCTGTCTCACTTCTAAATCTCATGGTTTTTTTGTTTTTGTTTTGTTTTTTAGGTTTTCACAAGGAAATGAGGTTGTGTCTTGCCCAAGGCCACACAGCTAAGTAAGTACTAAGTGTCTGAGTTCAGATTTGAACTCAGATACTCCTGACTCCAGGGCCAGTGCTCTATCCACTAAGCCGCCTGGCCGCCCCCCCCCCTTTTTGTAAGAAAACAAGAAGTAGAGGCAGCTAGGTGGGGCAGTGGATAGAGCACTGGCCCTGGGGTCAGGAGTACCTGAGTTCAAATCCGACCTCAGACACTTAGTAATTGCCTAGCTGTGTGACTTTTGGCAAGTCACCTAACCCCATTGCCTTAAATAAAAAAAAAATTATAAAAAAAGAAAAAACAAGAAGTCAACTACAGATTCTTTCATTATCCCATTGAGGAAATTTTGAAGTAATTTGTAATACATTAAAACAATTTTATTGGATTGAAACAGGGAGGGTTAACTTCAAGTGAAGTTTACTATTACAAATGATCATAACTGTTCTACTAGCTACGACATGCTCTACATCTTCTTTATAAGAAAAATCATATATGCACTGAACCTTATTGTTTATGTTGCCATGGTAATAAGAATTCTTGCCAGGACTTCTCTTTCTTCAGGAGGCAAAGATCTGCTGATCTAACATGTTTCTACTGCATAGACAATAACAAAACCATTCATGTAGACTTTTTGATGGGGGTGATAAGGGGTAACCTCCACTGAATTTATTATTAAAGAACAGAACACTATGTGGCAATCCAAGCAAATTATTGGAGTTTATTAACCTCCAGCTCTGGTTTTCACAAGTGACAAGTTTTTAGGGGCAAAAATATAAAACACTAAATTAGATTACCATTAAATATCCACAGCTGTCCTCAGTGGTTTTTATTTATGCACATATTTCACAAATATTTGCAAATGTCATTAGCAGATTTTTAGCAAATTTTTCTTTCTTCTTAAAGGAAACAAAATCTCCCTAAATCCACTCTTCTTAACTTCCCTGTTAGCAGATAACACCTTCATCCTAAATCTATAATCTTCCTATCTTCCTCTATTTCTCGCTCTCATTCTTCAACCAGTTGCCAAATCTTGTTTCTCTTCTCATTTAATCCCCTATTCCACCCTCATATGAGGCTGCAATTTAGGCATATCCCTTACCTAAATTATTAAAATTACCTTCTTATTGATTTCCATGCCTGCTCTCTCCCCACCCAAACCAATATACTATATAGCTGCCAAAATGATTCTCTTAAATTGTAGATCTGACCATGTCTCTCTCTCTCTCTCTCTCTCACTCACACACACACACACACACACACACACACACACACACACACCCTGCCACTGATTCGATAACTCTGTTACATCTAGTGGTGGTGTTGTTTAGTTACTCTTTGTGACCCATTTCAGATTTTCTGGGCAAAGATACTGTCATTTCCTTCTTCAGTTCATTTTGCAGAAGAAGAAACTGAGGTATACTAGGGTAAGTGTTTGTTCAATGGCACTCAGGTCCTCTTGACTACAAACCTGGTGCTATATCTATAGCAACCACCTACTTGCCCAAGTATCAAATATAAATTATTTTGCTTGCATTTTAAATCTTTTCATAACCTAGATCCCAACCTAATTTATCAGTTTTTTTCTACATAACTATTTTCTACAGACTCTGAAATTCAGCCATATTAATTTGGTATTCCTCACTCAGAAAAGCCCATCTCCTGTCTTTATATCTTTGAACCAAATGTCCCTATTATTTCCATAGAGAGAGACTTTAGACAGAGAGATCAATTAGGAGGGAAATGCAATAGTCATGGTGAAGTATGATGAGGGCCTGAAATAAAATGGTGGATATGGACATAGAAGGGAACTTTGAGGTTATCAAATCTAACTTTCCATTTTAAAAATGGGGAACAAATTCCAAAAAGTGAAGAGACTTGCCCAAGGTCAAATAGTAAGTGATGAGTGAGAATCTGAATCCAAGTGCTCTGACTCTAAATCAGTACTTTTCCAACTTTACCACCAATCTCCAGAGAAGGTATGATGGATACCAGATCCTGCAACAACCTTCCCTAAGACCCCCTCTAAACATAGATAAACCTCCAGTGAGAGGTGGGCATAATAAGGAGTCAACAAGAATTTATGATAGAGAAGGATAAGAAAACCCAGATAGGAAGATGAAATTAAAGGAGAGAGCTTAGTTGCCCTCGATGCCTTTAAGGCAATGAAAACAGGTGGATTATATTTCATACTAATAACAGTAATATTAGCTTCAATTTTTAAATTTCTCTAAGAGGTATAAAGTAAATTCTTCAGATCAATCCCATGAAGTATAAAATTGAGAACTCAATTCTAAGATTTTTAAAGTTCATATTCATTTGATAGCATGGAATTTATTCATCTATAAAATCATATAGTCCAGGGCTTCCCTGCTCCATTTTGGCAGTTGCTAAATGACTTGTTCAGATTCATTTTCTCTGATTAGGTTGTTTTATGGTCATATTTCATATTTTGCTAATTGGCATATATTTTTGATGCAATTATTCCTTTTAAATACTTTGTTTTGTTAGTATATAAATAAGTATAATATGGAGCTGATCATTTTATCTATAACTTTTAAAATAGATTTTATGAAAGTTTTTGTTTTTACATCACCTAGATTTCTTCCTATATACCTAATGCTCTTTCATTCTGGAGAATTTTTTAAAAAAGAAAGGAAGAGGGCAGCTAGGTGGCATAGTGGATAAAGCGCCAGCCCTGGAGTCAGGAGTACCTGGGTTCAAATCTGGTCTCAGACACTTAATAATTACCTAGCTGTATGGCATTTGGGCAAGCCCCTTAACCCCATTTGCCTTGCAAAAACCTAAAAAACAAAAGGAAGGAGTAAATGAAGGGAAAAGAAACAAAGAACAAAAGAAAAAATGAAAACAAAAAATGAAAAATATATTTCAAAGGACTGAAATTACATGCAGTGTTCAACATCTTTATTGAATTCCTTTTTCAAAGGAGTGGGGAGAGATTATCTTCTCATACCTATTCTTTGAGGTCCAGCTGGGTTTCTTTAAAGTTTCACCATATTCATTTTTTGATTGCTTAGTAGTTATTTTTACCTATGTATTACTGTAGAGTCATTGTTTATGTTGCTTCCCTAGCTCTATTTCATTTTAGATCAACTCCAAATGTGATTTTGATCATTTTCCCATCAATCTTTGCATACATTATATTATTTCTTATAACACAGTATTATTCCATTACATCATGTGCCATAATTTGTTTTGCCATTTCACAGTCTGTGGGCATTGTTTTTTCAGTTCTCAAAAAAAGTTTTGCTATATTTTTTGATGTACATATGGAGTCTTTTAATTGTTGACTTCTTTTGGGAAAGGAGATATGGGAATAATTCCAAGGAATTTCTGTGTCAAAGGGCATGAGCATTTTAATCACTTTATTTGCATAATTACTAATTGCTTTCTAGAATATTTGTACTAAATTATAGCTACACCAAAAATTCATTACTCTACCTGTCTATTCCCATCTTTTCTTATCATTGCCAATTTGTTGGGTTTGCATGAAGTGAAACCTCAGGGTTGTGTTGATTTACATCTCATTATTGATGATTTGGAACATTTTTACATATGGTTGTTAATAATTTGCAGTTCTTATTTTGAGGACTGTTCATATCTTTTGACCACTTCTCTATTTGTGAATGACTTTTGGTATTAAATATTTCTTTTTTTAATCTATCTTGGATTCTTGCTCTTAATGGGAGAGCTCCTTTACTCTGATATATCCCATGTATAATTTTTCTTATTTCTGTTTTGCGATTAATTTAGATAAATGGGTTTCTTTCTTTAAAAAAAAACACTGGCATAGGCTGTGTCATTGACATTTGCTGTTTCTTTCAGTTCTTTGAATGTTGTCTTAAAATAGAAGAATTTGTGATTTAAATCAGGAGAAAATTCTTTAAATAACTTCTCTGATAAGTATTAACTGTTTGGTGCTAGGTAAGTCACTTTAAAATATTCTTCATTCACTAGAGAGGGAAAGGGAAGTATACAGGAAAACATTTAGGCAATATGAAAACAAAAATATTAATAAAATTTATATTTTAAAAACAAAAGTATATTCATTTATTCTAATAAGCATCATAAGGCAACTTTTAATAGGAGCAAGTGTATTATCTAAAGATAGAAGTAAGCATTATTTGCAAGAGGTAGAAGAAGTAATTCTCCCAATAAATACAAACCTAAAGCAAAAAACATACCACTCTTCTATTATATAACAGTTCTAAAATGCTTGAAATAGCATTAGAACAAAATAAATTACAAGCATAGGCTTTAGATAAAAGAATCCATATTTGCAAATGACAGGGTTTACTAAGGAAACTAAAGAGCTTAGCAAAGAAATTAACTGATATCATTAGTAAAGCAGCATAATATAAAATTGACTCACAAAAATAAATAACAATTCTACAAAGAAATAAAATTTGGGAAGAAATCATAAACAAGGAAATTCTCTTAAAATAACAGCAAAACGGGGCGCCTAGGTGACGTGGTGGATAGAGCACCAGCCCTGGAGTCAGGAGTACCTGAGTTCAAATCCAGCATCAAACATTTAATAATTACCTAGCTGTGTGGTCTTGGACAAGCCACTTAACCCCATTTGCTTTGCAAAAAACTTAAAATAAAATAAAATAAAATAGCAGCAAAATGTGTGCAATATATGGAAATTTGAATGTCAAAAATATGTTAACATACATGGTTACATTACCTTTTTTGAAGAAATAAAGAATTAGTTAAATAATTGGAAAAATATTCATAGCTCACAGTTAAGATGCACTAATATAATTATTGTTATGATACCTATACTGATTTACAGATTTAGTGCTATGCCAGTCAAACTACTAAGGAAGTACTTTATGGCATTAGAAAAAAATTAAAACAAAGTCTTTTTGGAGAAGTAAAACATTTTGAAATCAAATTCTTAATACCTTTTTTATGTAATGAACCCCTTTGGCAACCTGATGCCACCATTGGACCTTTTGAAAACAATTACATTGTGATATACCTACAAAAAAATATTTTTAAGAGTTCATGTATGGCAGCTAGGTGGCACAATGAATAGAGCACCAGGCCTGGAGTCAGGAACACCTGAGTTCCAATATGAACACAGACACTTAATAATTACCTAGCTGTGTGACCTTGGGCAAGTCATCCAACCCTTTTGCCTTAAATAAACCAAGTTTTTTAAAAGGTTCATGTATTCAAAGTTAAGAAAGAACCCATTATTTAGAATCTCAAAGAGAAAAAGGGACAACAAAAAGGAATGAAGAAGAAATGTCTATAGATCAGATTATGTTACAAAGTAACAATCATTAAAAACTATTTCGGACTGCTTTAAAAAAAGAAAAAACAGATTGGTGGAATAGACAAGATAAACAAGAATAAGAAATTATTAAATACAATAATACAGTGTTGAATAAACTTGAAAATAAAATTCTTAGTAAAGATTCCTCTTTTTTTTCAAAATAACTACTGAGAAAACTGGAAAGCAGTTTGAAGAAATTAAGTTTAGAGTAACATCTTATACTTTATTAGGGAAAGCTCAAAATTGATAGATTCAGCCTAAATACAAAAGGACAGAAAAATAAAAGAAATTGGAAGAAAGCAAGATCAGATTCCTTTTAGAACTGTAACTCAAGGGAGAATGCTTAACAAAATGAGGAAAAGAGGAAACCACAAAAGTTGAAACAAGTAATTTCGATTACCTGAAATTGAAAAGTTCTTACATGAGCAAAATCAAGACAACTATAATAAGAATGAAAAGCACAGGCTGGAAAATACAGTTATTACAATATTTTCTGACAAGAAAGTCCATATTTAAAATATGGTAGGCATGAAAACAAGGATATATGACCAAGATCAATTTCCCAGTGTTTATCCAAAGAAAATGAACAAACAGATCTCCAAAGAATTGAAAACTAACAATCATATAAAAAATGGATCCAATTCAATAAAAATAAAAGTAAATCAAATCAGCTCTTACATTTAGCAGCAAAGAAACCCTTACCACACAGAAAAATGGCAAAAAATTACAAAAAAGTATAAATATTCTATACTCAAAAGAACTGTGTAAATATAAACATATCAACACTCTTAATAGAGACATGAATGTGTCTTCTCCTTGGTGGTAGGGATAGAACCAAGAATAATGACTAAAGAATGCAAAGAGAGACAGTCAGAATCAAAGAAGTTCAAACCTAGTTTGACAAAAACCTTCAGAATAATAAAACCCATCTCGAAGTTAAATGTTTCCAGAAGATAGTGGGCATTCCTTACACTGAAGTCTTTCAGTGGGATTTTGGATGACCACTTGTCAAGGATATTATATAGATATTTCTTGGTGAAAGTAAGTGGTTTCTGAGGTCCATTCCAACTCTATGGTTTTATGTGATTTTATTTTTAAACCAAACAAAACCCCCCTGGTTTCTATTGAACCTGTCTAGCAAGATTTCTTTCAGTATTATTTTTCTACTTGTGATAACATTCATCCAAATATGATTTAATTGCTTAACAAAATAAGACTATTTGACAATGCAATTTATATCTCCATTTGTATTCTTTTCTTTAAATCTTAAATTTTATTAACTTCTAATATAGTGGACTAAAATATAATATTTTTGACCAATCAAAGGAAAACCCCAGACTGGACCTGGCAGTAGGTTGGACAAGATAGATTGGCTGTTTTTTTTAACTTTCTCCTCTTTGAAGATTAAGCTAGATAGATGTGGCATTGAGGGAATAATACTACTTCATGATAATAAAGTAAAAATTAATTTTAGAGAGTTTAAATATTGCAGCTATCTATTTGAATATAGAAGCTAATGATTCCAAACAACAAACAAAAACAACAAAGCACAGAAAATGTCTTGTTAATTATCACATTACCACTTACCATATAAGTTCAGCCTTTCACAAAGAAATATACAATCTGAAAATTTGTTTGATGCAGTAAACCAGAACAGTGGAAAATGCACATGGAGACAGGAAAACTCAAGTTTAAATCCAATCTCAGCCACTTAGTGGATATGCAACCCCTGGACAAGGTACTATCTGCCAGTTTCCTCAACTGCAAATTGGGGAATAGCACTTGTTTCACTGGATCAATGTGAGGATGGAAGGAAATATTTGTAAACTACTTAACAGTTCCTGGAACATTCTGCCCCTTTCCCTACAAATATACAGGAGGCACAATGATGTAGGATCATCTACAAAGGATAATAATCTGTTTCATAGAGTATCACAGAATTTCATATTTGGAAGAGGACTCAGGAACCATTGAGTCCAGACCACAACTGAAAAATAGTTTTTTGTACAATAATACTCAGCAAATCTCCATCTAGCCTAGTCTTCAAAACTAATAAGTAGGAATCCAATATCTCCAAATACAGCCCATTCCACTACTGGATAGTTCTGATTCCTAGGAAGTTTTTTTTTTTATTTTTCCTTTTTCTTTCATCAGGTTTAAATTTGCCTCTTTGCAACTTCCATTCATTATAGAATAAGTTTTATCCCAAATCCCAGGACTTGAATTTTATATTTTTAAAAATTTTTTAAATTTACTTGAACACAATTGCACCTTTTGAATCTTCTCTTCATTAAATCTTATTTAGACTAATCATCCTAAAATCCTTCAAACAATTTTCATGTGGGACAACATTCCATCATCCTGGTCTCCCTGTTCTGGATGCTCTGTAGTTTATCTAGGTTCTCACTAAAATGAGGCACCCATAACTAAACATAATACTCCATATAAGGTTTGAGAAGAACAGAAGGCAGACATCACTATTATGTCCTCATTTCTAGATACTAAGCATGGATTAAAACAGTCTGAGATAGGATTAATTTTCTTGGTTGCCATATAAGACTCTATGTTTGTGTTGAATTTGAAGTCTACTGAAACTTTTCACCTTTAAAAAAAAATTTTTAACTGTTTACCTAATCAATCACCCTCCATGTCAGGAAAGTACTTCTCCTCCTACTTCACCTCTTAGAATTCCTAATTTCCTTCAAAGTCCGGGAAAATTAACCTCCCTCAGGAGACCTTATATGATTCTTCCCAGATGCTAGTGCCCCCATCCAAAAATACCTTGTATTTATTTTGTATGTATTTTATATGCAGTGATGTTTCCTGCAATAGAACGCAAGCTCCTTGAGGTCAAGTGTTGTCTTTTTTTTTTATCTCTGTATGCCCAGGACCAATGAAATTACATAAAAGACACTTAATAAATTCCCGTTGGTTGACTATATGTTAAATAAAAACTAGTGGTTTTCAGATAAAATTTTGCATATTATTAAGGAGTGTTTTTTATACAAACCCATGATTTCACTAGCAAATAGTATTCTCAGTAGGGATAATTACAACATTAATGTAGACACACCAAATAATCGGCAACTTTTAATATTAGACATTTATTTTGGGCATTGAGAGGTTAACTAATTTTGCCAGGGTCACAAAGCCAGTATTTACAAGTTAAGACTTAAAACCAGGTCCTCCTGACTTTGAGGGTTATTAATTTCTCTCTATTAATTTCATTTGTCTGCCTTTAATTATAGACTAGGTCTAGCAAAAAAGAGAAAAAGAAAGAAAAATAGAAAGAAAAATAAAAATGGGAGCCAAGATGGCGACAAGAAGGGATCGAGTCTTAGGAGCTCTCTGATAAAATTCATCAGCTAAGGACTCTAACTAAACTTTCGAGAGACAGAACCCACAAAGGGACCCAGTGAGGCAGTTCTCCTACTCAAGGTAACCTGGAAAAGAGCAGAAAGGCTCTGCTCCCCGGGTCGGAGAGGCGGCCCGCCAGAGGGGTGGCCCACCAGAGCCAAAGAACCTCAGCCTCCTGGAGGCAGCCCCAGGGCGCTGGGGGTCTCAGATCACAGCAGCGGGGGAGTCTCCTGAGCTGCACCCCGAGGAACACCAGGCACAAAGTGGGGAAACAGTGGGGGACCTCTGCCAGAGGGAGCCCAGCCCTCAGGGCACACAGCAAGGAGCATCTTCTTTCCCCAGCCCAGATCCAGGAAACAGAAGCAGGCGGAGCCGGTAAGCAGGAGCCCCCCAGGGCATGAGCCCATTGAGCTGAGGGAGGGGAGTGAAGAGAGAGACTGCAGAGCTCTGTCCTCTGCCCCTGGAACAGGACTCTGGGGCTCTGACCACATTCAGATCCTGACCACAGTCTAGGCCCCCCCCATAGAACAGCAGCCCCCCCCCACAGCAGCCCCCCCCCCCACATCAGCCCCTTGGCAGAGGGGGGCGCTTATGGTCATTCACAGACCAGGAGGGAGGACAGAACCTCACACACTGAGACCCTTGTGGGAGTGTCCCAAAAGCTCAAGAAACACCCCAAACCAGGCCCAGGCTGGGAAAATGAGTAAGCAGAGAAACAAAAAGAAGACTATTGAGAAATATTTTGCAAATGAGCCCAAGAAGGACCAAAATACTCAGTGTGAAGATGAGGAAGCACAAGCTCCTGCATCTAAAGACTCCAAGAAAAACAGAAATTGGGCTCAGGCTATGATAGAGCTCAAAAAAGACTTTGAAAATCAAATGAGGGAGTTGGAAGAAAAACTGGGAAAAGAAAGGAGAGAGATGCAGGAAAAACATGAAAATGAAGTCAGCAGCTCAGTCAAGGAAATCCAAAAAAATGCTGAAGAAGATAACATGCTAAAAAACCAGCTTAGGTCAAATGGATAGAACAGTTCAAAAAGTTATTGAGGAGAAGAATGCTTTAAAAAGCAAAATTGGCCAGATGGAAAAAGAGATAAGAAAACTCTAAGGAGAACAAATCCTTCAGACAAAGAACAGAATTCAGGGAGATTGATGAATTTAATAGAAATCAGGAATCAATACTTCAAAACCAAAAAAATGAAAAATTAGAAGAAAATGTGAAATATCTCATTGAAAAAACAACTGATATGGAAAACAGACTTAGGAAAGATAATTTAAAAATTATTGGAATACCTGAAAGTCATGATCAGGAAAAGAGCCTTGACATCATTTTCAAAGAATTACTACAGGAAAATTGCCCTGATATTCTAGAAGCAGAGGGCAAAATAGAAATAGAGAGAATCCACCGATCCCCCAGAGAAAGAGGTCCCAAAAAACCAACCCCTAGGAATATTATAGCCAAGTTCCAGAACTCCCAAGTCAAAGAGAAAATATTACAAGCAGCCAGAAGGGCACAGTTCAAATATCGTGGAGCTGCAGTCAGGATCACACAGGACTTAGCAGCAACTACATTGGAAGCTCATAGGGCTTGGAATACAATATACCGGAAGGCAAAAGAGCTTAGAATGCAGCCAAGAATGAACTACCCAGCAAGGCTGAATGTCCTCTTCCAGGGAAGAAGATGGACTTTCAATGAACCAGGGGAATTTCAAAGGTTCCTTTTGGAATGGCCAGAGCTGAACAGAAGGTTTGATCTTCAGATACAGGACTCAGGTGAAGCATGGAGATTGGAGGACAGGGGGGAAATATGAGGGACATAATGAGGATGAACTGCATGTATTCCTGCATAGAAAAATGACACTGATAATACTCATATGAACCTTCTCAGTTAATAGAGCAGGTAGAGAGAGCTTTTATAGTTGAAGCACAGGAGAAAGCTGAATTCAAAGATAAAATATGGTGTAAAAATGGAGTCAATAGAAAAAAAAGGGAAATGGAATGGGAGAAAGAAAAAGGAGAGGGGGGATAGTCCAAGATATTTCACATAAGATTTTTTTTTATTACAATGAGCTATTGCAATGATATGGAAGGGGGGAGGCAAGGGGGATTGAGGGAAACTTTGCTCTCATCAGAGGTGGCTAGGAGAGGAAACAGCATATATACTCAATGGGGTATAGGCATCTGGAGTAAGAAGGAGGGGGGGGAGCAGGGGGAAGGGGTGGGGATGTGAATAAAGGAGGAGAGGATGGACCATGGGGGGAGAGTGGTCAAATATAACACATTTTCTTTTTTACTTCTTGCAAGGGGCTGGGATTGGAAGGCCTGCCCAGGACCATAGGGCCAGGTGGATGCTGGGCCTAAGGGGTGGTACGGGGGTTCAGGGCTTCTTGGCCCCAGGACCAGGGATCTGTCTGCTGCGCCACTCAGCGACCCTACAGCAGAGTCATAGTGAAAGGAGAGAGAAAATATAGTACATGGTAGTAGAGAAATAAGAAAGGAGGGAGTTGCGATCAGCAATGGCAATGGTGGAAAAATATGGAAATAACTTTTGTGATGGACTTATCATAAAGAATGAGATCCACCCATGACAGAGTTGTTGGTGTTGGAACAAAGACTCAAGCACATTTTTTGTTATGATTATTTGGGGGAGGGTGCAGAGCAAGTAGGGCTGGATGGCCTGCCTGGGGCCACATAGCAGGATGATCTTTGGGTGTCTGGGGCCGGATTTGGACCCAGGTGCTCCTGGCTCAAGGGCCAATGCTCTGTCTGTCACCCAGGCACCCCTACTATTATTACTATTTTATTTTATTTTGGGTCTTTTTTTTCTTTCTTTCTTTCTTTTTTTTTTTCTTGGTTTTTGCAGGGCAATGGGGATCAGGTGGTTTGCATGTCACACGGCTGGGTGATTGTTGGGTTTACGAGACTGGATGTGGACTTGGGTGCTGGTGGCTCCAGGGCTGTTGCTTCGTCCATTGCGCCACCTGGCCATATCTACAATTATTACTATTATTATTTTTTTATTTTAATTTTTTTCCTCTCCCCTTTACTTTTTTTGCCCAAACAAGTCTATCTATATTCATGGGGGAGGAGGAGGGGTATTTTCTTTACTTGTAAAGAAGAATATTTTATTAATGTAAAAAAAACATTTGTACAAAATGAGAATAAAAAAATAAATTAAAAATTTGCTAAAAAGAAAAAAAAAGAAAAAGAAAAATGGAGGCCCCAAATTTTTCAGTAAATGTGTAGTTCTATTCAAGTTATTACATTTGGTTCATATTTTACACAAAGAACAGCTTTGTACTTATGCTTTTTTGAAATGACTTTTTATTGTTCCTAAGTTTGTAAAATACAACAAAATATAATTTCTGAAATAAAAATATAAGAAAAATATTAATGATTAAATATTCAATTTACTGAAATAAATTGAGGATCTTTAATTTTTTATAGAAACAAAAGTATTTAAGTGAGTGGTTGAATTGTTTTTGGAATAATTATCAAATATAATTAGCTTATTATCACTTTAAATTTTGTATTTCTGGAGAAATATAAATGTGAATTAATGTATATAAAATATTGGGTTAAGGGTATCTATACTCATTAAATCTTAGTAACCTAATAATAATTACTGTGGAGTACACACTGGGATTCCCAAGAATGATGACTCAGATTTGAGGTATTGGGTTTTCCTTTGTGAACATATTTCTTAAGTTACTATATTTGAAGCACTATCATTAATAGCACTGCTGAAGAGTTTTGTAAATATTATAGAAAGTACTTCTCAAAAAACTATTTATAAAGAAACTGGACTGATGCAACTAAAGAACGAGTCAGTACAATTCCTTTTACAATTGGAAAAATAACACTTTCTGAATCTCATGTGAAGAACTGCTTTACACAAAGGTTAAATGCTGAGAGACAGAAAAATAAATTTCATTCAAAATAAATACAGAATATAAAAAATTTAGTAGACCATTTACTAAAGCACATATACAAAATATATGACAAACTATAAAATACTCTACAAAAATAGATATAAATAATTGGAGACATATTGCTTATGCAAATAAAATAAAAATAGCAATGCTACCTAAATTAATTCACTTACTCCAATATCAATCAAACTCACATAGTTATATCATAGAGTTAGGTAAAAAAAAAATAAAATTTATCTGAAGTGGAACAAATTGTCAAGGATCTTAGTAAAAGTAATTTTAAAAGTGGGGGAAAAGATGTCTTAATACTACCAGATCTGAAGAGTAGTGGGAACCCTGCATTGAACAAGTCTATCAGTGTGATTTTTCCCAATAGCTGTGTGCACATTATGTCTTTATTTAATTTTGTAATTCTTATAATATTTCTAACTGTTTTATTATTGTCATATCTGTTATGGTGATCATTGATTTTTGATGTCACTATTGTAATTGTTTTGGGGCACCACAAATAAAATGACAAACTGAATCAATAAATGTTGTGATGTATGTACCAAACAACCATTCCAGTTTCTCTGCCTATACTTAGGTCTCCTTATTCTTTGAGACACAAAATTAATAACCCTACAATGGCCTTTAAGTGTTCTAGTGAAAGAGTTAATTGATGAGAAATGCTTCATTTCTTTCTTTTTTAAGAAATTGCCACAGTCACCCATACCTTCAGCAACCATCACCCTGATCAGCCATCACTGAAGTAAGACTTTCTGTCAGCAAAATGATTATTATTTGCTGAAACTTCAGATAATGGCTACATTTTTCAGCAATAAAATATTTTAATTAAGATATATATATGCTTGGGGGGGGTTAAAAATCTAATAATTTAATACTATCACCAACTATATAGACCAGTATAGTGTAAATAAAGCTTTTATATGCACTGGGAGACCAAAAACTTCATGTAACTTGTTTTACTGCAATATTTTTTATGTATTTATAAAATATTCTGTTAAAGATTTCCATACTCACATTAAATCATAGTTTTAATTGTGAGTTATACTTATATATTACAAAACAATAAGCATCAAAATGAAAATCCAGGGGAACTGTTTAAAAAACAGAAGAGTCAATCACTGTAACCAGTCAAGATCACAAGAAAGTATAATATAAGAACATAATTCAATTAACCAAAAGTTGCTAAGTAGTGACATAATGACTCAGTCTGGCAGTCCAAAGATCCCCAAAGATTTTGGGATAAATTTTAGACATCCTACCAAATTGGATGGAAAAGATTACATTCTTATTTTCTGTAACCTTTAACTGAAATTTAGCATTTCCTGAAGTTATTTGAAAGCATTGCTCTGAGGGGGCTTAAAGAGTGGGCATGTACTTCACAAGACTACCAAGAATTCAGTTACACAAAAGGTTAAGAATTTCTGTTTAATGACTAATATAGAAATATATTTAACATGCTTGTATATGTATATAACATATTTGATTGCTTGCTGTTTTGAGGAAGAAGGAGAAAATGGAGGGAGAAAAATCGGGAACTCAAAATAAAACAACAATGAATTTTGAAAATTATCTTTACATGTAACTGGAAAAAATACTATTAAGAAAAAAACAGAATTTCTAGTTTAGACCAATATTTCACATTATATACTAAAACAGGCTCCAAATGTTTACAGGACCTACATAATAAGGGCAAATCATAATTAAGCTGGAGGACCAGGAAAGAAACTCCTTTTATAACTATGGAGAGAATGAATAATGGATGGATAAGCAATAGAAGGACAATCGAAGATAATAGATATTTGATTATATAAAATTTAAAAAGTTTTACAAAATCAATGTAATTAAAACTAGAACACTTAAGTTAGAAAAATATTTGCAACAAGTTTTCTAATAAAGGTCTCTATCCAAAACATATAAGAAATTGATTCAAGAAGTCATTTCTAGTAGATAAATGGAAATTCTCAAGAAAATAAATGTAAGTTATAAATAATGATATTGGGGGAAAAGTTTCAAATCACTAATAATAAGAGAAATGCACATTAAAACAACTCTGAAGCTTTTATCATAGCCATTACATTGTCAGGGATGATTTAAAAAAAAGAAAAAAGAAAATTGTTGGAGTGTGAGAAGTTGAACACATTAAGAACAAAAAAGTCGAAAAACAGCATCAAGTGATGCTTTGAAAGACTTTGAAATGAGAACAAAGACAAGCAGAATAACTTTGGAATCCATGTGTTAAAGCTATACATAACAAATATTCAGTTTGATATTTGTGTATTGTTATGTTTTAGCATAGCAAACATAACTATAGCAAACAAATTTTTTAAAAAAGTAAATACTCTGTTTGGATTTTGAAAACATGAGTTTGAATCCTGACTAGAACTTACTGTTTCCTTGGACAAATCACTTTACTTCCCAGGGACTCAGTTTTCATATGTCAAATGGAAGTACTAGAATAGTTGATCTCTAAAGTACTTTCCAGCACTAAATTATGAAGACATATTATTCACATGGTAGAATTAGTCCATTAGAAAACTGGACAACTTCTCATAGACTGCTTTTCTATTCTACTCTCCAGTACTTAACTTGCTAATGGACATAATTTTAAATCTCCAATAAGTGCTGTCATGACCATCGAAGACCTGAGAATCAATGTTATCCCTAAGACAATTCAAAGATCTAGAAAACATCATCCACAAGTCTCTTTGAGGAAACCTGATGTGTCATCTAAAGAATAATAAATGATTCCTGCCTCAAGCAAAAAAAAACAGAGCAATTCACAAATTACTATAGCAGTAAAAGGTTACTGGAGTGGAAAAGGGAGAAATTGTTGCATATCACTTAAACCCAGTCCCATAGGAGGAAAAAAAAGTCATGTTTTGATTGGAGAATGAGAGGGAGTTGGGAGAGACACCACCTGCTTCCAAGTGATAAGGTGTTTGCTAAAGCTTGCAATGATAAATATAGCCAGCTGTGCACAAATGTCACAACTATCAGAAATCTGGGAAGGCAAATATTATGCATCCCCTCTCATAATCCACTGGCTTCAATGCTAAAACCTCAGGTAAGCATATATTATTATACTGCACTTGGAGTCAACATAGCATACCAATGAACAGCTTATATCCAGTCATATCTCATAGATTCTGTATAAATTTTATGCATTTTTCACACACTTTAAAAGAGGAGAACCTCTAATCATTCATTTTGTTTATTCACATCGATTTTTTTAACAACAAACAGCAATATCATATTTTTTCCATACTTTTCACTTTTCATTTAGCTTTTAAATAGAGATGGCATCTGTTGTTAAAAATAAGCTGTTAAAGTCTATATATTGTGCTTCCTTCTTGTGTTTTTATTGTGAATACCTTCATTTGATATGTGTTTAAAATATTTTTGCAGGGGGCAGCTAAGTGGCGCAGTGGATAAAGCACCGGCTTTGGAGTCAGGAGTACCTGGGTTCAAATCCGGTCTCAGACACTTAATAATCACCTAGTTGTGTGGCCTTGGGCAAGTCACTTAACCCCACTGGCTTGAAAAAAATCTAAAAACAAAAATAAAATAAAAATAAAATATTTTTGCAAAGATTTTTATAGAAATAAGAAAAATGGAATTTTCCAATTCCTTCCACACAAATTACATCATCTTTTGTTCTAAGCATTCCCATTAAAGTACCAGAACAAATGATGGCTCTAAGCTCTATTGGCTTGGTATTTTCAATATTTACCAACACACACACACACACACACACACACACACACACACACACACAATCACACAATCAGTCTTAACTTGAATAGAAGACTACAGACTTCAATTTCCTTATTTCTTATTCAGAATTGGGAAAAAAATAATTTTAAAAATTCTCTCAAATTTAAATATCAGGATGCTTCATTAAGACCTCCAAATTCAAGCACATAATTAAACAAAATAAAGAGAACTCATCCCCTAATTATTTTTGGAAATAAATTTAAAGATATTTAATAAGTACACTCTGAGAAAAGTACAAGACCTAACTGCATGCTAAAACTAATCTTTTAAGCTATTTATAATTTGATTACCTTTTCAAACTTATTCTGAACTACATTCCTTCACGTAGTCTACATTGCAGCCAAACTGGTCTACTTACTTATTTCCTGGATATTCATTCTTCCATCTTCAGAGAGAAAAATCTTCTGGATTTAAAAATTCCTTCACAACCTGACCCCTCAACAAGTTTCTAGTCTTCTCACATGTTTCTAATCTTTGATCCAGTGACAGTGGTCTCCATGTTGTCCCTCATTGAAGACATTCATCTCCAGACTCCAGGCAGTTTCTCTGGTTTGCTTCATGCCTATAATTCTTTCCGTCTTCATCACTACCTCCAGACTTCTATGGTTTCCTTCAGTTCCCAGTTAAAATCTTCCCTTGTGCAAGAAGTCTTTCCCAATCCCATTTAATGCTATTTGCCTCTAAGAATATTGACAAATCATCCTATATGTTTGTCCATGGTTATCTCTCCCATTAGAACGAGATCTGCTTAAGGAGAGGGATTTTTTTTTTTTTGGCCTTTCTTTGTATCTACAGCACTTAGCACAGTTACCTGTGGGTGAACCGGCCAGGTCAACAGGTGTCACACTACCAAATTCATCAGGCATTTCCCAGACCTTATCCGTCTTGACATCTCTGGAACTTTTCAATTAATTATTCAGTAATTACTCTGAGTTATTAACCTCTAACTAGATGACAGGAACAGTGCCAAAGTTTGGGATACCAAAAAAAAAAAAGGCAACAGTACATTGAACTCAATGAGTTCATATTCCCATAGTGGGGACAAATAACTATATATTTACATATATGTATATATATGTATACATATATATATACATATATATATATATATAAATAGTATATTCACAGTAGACAGAATGTAATTTTGGAGGAAAGGCACTAACAAGAATGATGAAAAAGATGTCCTATAGAAGATAGGATTTGAGCTGAGTCTTGGAAGAAGCCAGAGAAGTTAAGAGATGGAAATAAGGGGAGAAAACATTACAGATATGAAGGTTGGAAGGCAGCAAGTGAAAAGATTTAAGATGGAGTTCATTATGTGAGAAAGAGCAAGAAGAACAGAATAACTTTATATGTGTGGAAGAGAGGAAGACAAAGGAAGGAGGGAGGGAGGGAAGAAAAAAGGAAGGAAGGAAGGAAGGAAGGAAGGAAGGAAGGAAGGAAGGAAGAAAGGAAGGAAGGAAGGAAGGAAGGAAGGAAGGAAGGAAGGAAGGAAGGAAGGAAGGAAGGAAGGAAGGAAGGCAGGCAGGAAGGAAGGAAAGAAGGAAGGAAGGAAAGAGGGAAGGAGGAGAAGAGGGAGAGAAGGAGGGAAGAAGGAAGGGCTGTAGGAAGATGGATATACTAGTGAACTGTTGAACCTATAAATCAGTACAACTATTTTGGAAAGCAATTTGGAACTGCAATCAGTGACTAAGACTTTTGACTCTGAGATTTTTCTTTTGGGTATATACTTCAAAAAGGTCATTAGTAAAGAAAAGTCCCCAATATATACACCAAAGATTTTACAGAGCATTTTGTGGGAGCAAAGATTTGGAAACAATGTAGATGCCCATCAATTGTGGAATGGCTAAACAAACTGTGGTTAATGAGTATAATGGAATAGTATTATAGTAAATAAAAACACAAAATAATACAAAGTAAAGGTTTCAAAATTACAAAGAAGAAGCAGAGACCCAAAAATGAGATACAAAAAGACACTTCCACCTCACTCCTTGGAAAAAGTAAAAAGTTCATCATTTTGGAATATTAGCAAACTTTAATGTGTTTATTGATTTATACTATTTTTAAAAATTATTTCTCTTCTTGTTTTTTTTCTTTAAACACTATTCTTTGTTATTGGAATGTCTTTCTGTGAGGAAGATGAGGGGGAAAGTAGAGTAAGAACACTGGGGAAAATTTAAACAAAATAAAACCAAAAGATTATACAATAGCTTTTAAAATAGATAATATATTACATAAAAGTCACTAAATAGTACATATTTCATCCAATGATCAGGTATATATACCTACCAAGATGGTCAAAGAAAGTCATAGGGAGAAGTACCATATACTTTTGGAAACCATATACTATTTAGAGAATGGTTGATAAATTTTTTGTAATGGCAATATAGAAATATCATGAGAAGTAATGAAAATGAATAATTCAAAGAAAAATGAAAAGATCTGTATATATTGATACTGAATGAAATAAGCAGAACTGAGATGACAATTAACAGGATGACCAGTTATATAAAGGGAAAAAATATTCAAAAATTTATGCTGCTCTGATTAGTTCAATGACTAATGATGATAATGATGATGATGATGATGTCTGTCCTTACTTCTCAAAGAATACCATGACATCAGGGAAGGTGATATTATGATGACAAGCACATAGATTATATTTGAGTGATAGGGTAGTGTGCTAAGTCACCAGCCTCACTTTCTGCTCCAGATCCATCTGGGTCAGTAGCCAGATATGAATCAGGACAACTGGAGATGGTCCTGAATGCGAGGCAATCAGGGTTAAGTGACTTGCCCAAGGTCACACAGTCCTCCTGACACCAAGGCTAGTGTTCTACCCACTGCACCACCTAACTGATGGTAAAACATTTCTCTTATCCCTCAAAAAGAGGTGATTGATGTATGAAATGAGGCGGGCATTTTCAGACATAGTCAGGGGTTGGGTTTTTTAGTTTGTATTTTTTTCACCAAAAGATTCTACTGGGCTGAGGAGAGTCAATTGATATAGTAGTTATTTTTTTAAGAGCACAAATATTTTATACTCTTTTTGTAAATATTTTATTGATGCTCTTTAAAAAACAATTTCTAAAATTTGAATAATTAAAGCAGTTAAATGATAATTTATTTTATTTTTTGCTGAGTAGCAGTGCTGATAAATAGGGGGAAAGAGTAACTTATGCAAATAATAGTAATCTCATTGGCTCAGAGAACAATATTTTCTTTAATTCCAGTTGCAGTCAAGTTGATTCAAACATGGAAATATCTGATTCCTCTGACTCAGAGATGGTATCAGCAAACATTTTAATAACATACTGTTATTCATTCATTGGGCATATAGTCTAATTCTCCCCCTTGGTATCTGGATGATTACTAGGAACTTTCCTCTTTTGCCTCTGACAAGTGTTCCTACTCAACCTCTACCCAAAGGAGCAAATAAGAGGAATCATTTAGTCTAAGCTGTACCTGAGTAAGAATCCTCCCTATAGCTTGATAAGTATTCATCCAGCCACCACTTGGTTACCCACAATAATGGGAATTGCATTATCTCGCAAGGAAACTCATCCCAATCTTGGGCAACTTTAATCGGTCTCTCTGAAACTTACCCCTCTGCTTCAGTTGGGTCTTTTGCCACTAAGCAGAACAAGTCTAACAATTTTTCAGCATAACAACTCTTCACATCCTTCATATTTTTCAGATTATAATGAACTGTGGAAACACTGATAATTATACATGATGGCACACACAAGTGACGGAGCAGCATTTGGAATAATTCTCTCTCAAGATATATGTAACTGGCATTCTGCAGACAGAAGAACCTTGCAACACCCATACCCAAGAAAAAATGACTTTTCCCTTATTTCTTACATAAAGTTTATTCATCTGTGAGAAGAATCAGATTATACCATCTCAGAAATACTGTATGTATTACTACTTAAAATCTCTTCAAATGCCAATTAGGAGATAGATCTGTACAATCATAAATGTAGGGAACTCCTGCTAAGGGAACATTCCTTTTAGTCAATGCTGATCAAAACCACTCTGTCACTTAGCTGATAAATCCTCAGAGGCATAAAGAATTTACGTGTCTTGCCCCAAATCAGAAAGCTAAAAGCTATTAGGAGTAAGAGTAACTGAAATCTTCTTTACTCTAAATAGCTTTCTGTTCTCTCTCTATATGCCACCAAATAGCAACTTCAGAAGAAGGAAAGGAGGAAGGAGGAAAAAAAGGAAAAAGGAAGGAAGGAAGGAAGGAAGGAAGGAAGGAAGGAAGGAAGGAAGGAAGGAAGGAAGGAAGGAAGGAAGGAAGGAAGATAAGTTTTAAGTCTGTTAAAAGGAAAGCTATATAAATTAAGATAATACAAACCCCTCCATCTACTCTTTGTAGCAGGAGTATTGTTGGCCTGCCTATATAAATAAGAAAGGCTCTTAGACAGCACTCTAAATTCTTAATAGAAGAAAGAAAAAGAAAACTTTTCTGGTTCAGAGGTGGAATCTAATTCCCAAAGATGAAAATGAAAATGCTTCAATCCAGGAACATCAAACTAATGGGAATTAAGCATTGCCACTTGAATTGTTTTGAGAAAGCCCTCTTTACCACAAATAGTCCTAAAAACTTAAACTGTAGATAATGCAATCTAGAACTGAAAGAAAACACTGGAGAGAACTTACTTTTCATTTTGAAGGTGAGGAAACTGAAGAAGCACCAAGCAGGGAGGTGATTTGCTCAAATGATGCAAAACTTGGTCCTACCCATTTCCTAATTCCTTCAGATACCTCTGCTTAGCTAGATTCACTACATTCTGCCTATATTCAGTCTTTATCACTAACTAAAAACCCATCTATTATGAATATCATAGAGCCATGAATAACTTCAAGAGTAGTGTAAGCTATTCTACTTAGAATAATATTGATTTGAAGATTCCAACTTATGAGAAAAAAGCTTAGAAAACCAGTCTTGTAGTCAGAGAAATTCATGGCTGTGTAACCCTGGGCAAGTCATATGGAAAGTTGCCCTCACTAACTCTCTTAGGCTAGAAAGAGCAGAACAGTAGCTGATCTTCACTGCGAGAGAGAATTTGCTACATATGGAATGACAGTTCTTGGCCCTTTCACCCCCACTTTCCCAAATAAAGATATACAGAGGATATAATCTAAAACTTTTATTACTTTAAAAATAGCCCATATTTAAATGTAAGTTGGGGGGGGGGTGGCCTAGGTGGCGCAGTGGATAAAGCACCAGCCCTGGCGTCAGGAGTACCTGGGTTCAAATCCGGTCTCAGACACTTAATAAGTACCTAGCTGTGTGGCCGTGGGCAAGCCACTTAACCCCGTTTGCCTTTGCAAAAAAAAAAAATGTAAGCTGGATGCTTCACTCAAGACATAGCCTTCTTCTGATTACAAATGGAAAGCTATTGATTTCTTTTTAAAGAATAAAGCTTTAATCTAAAAAGCATTTATATTCACTTGCTCACAAACAGCTTCACCAACAAGGAGCTATTCATAACCACAATTCATATTCTGTTCTCTTTCCTCCTAAATCTTGGCTCTGACTTTTATCATCATTTTTAAACTGCATGTGTCAAAAACAGGCACCACGCAGAAACAATTCAGTTGAGTCAAAGGTCAGCTTCCTGTTTCTATCATTTGATTTGGGGTTCTTGGCCCTTTGAAAAGCTAAGGTTGTCCCCTTATTATTTTCCAGAGTTAAGTGTGGGAGTACAGCATTCTCTTCTGTTAAAGCTATGAGATTTTAAAAAACAAATTGCAACTGATTCTTTTTCTTTTTAAGATTAAAAGAACTATAATATAAATTTCTCTTTCCCAATTATCTTTTACAGAAGGATATTGTTGTTAATTTTACAAAAGACACATTGACATTTTTTTAAACTCATAAAACTTTTATCTAAGACTTTCATCATTAAATAGTTCAAAATCTTTTATAAAACACCACTTGATTTTGTTTTAGAACAGCACTCATAGAGTAGGAAAAGGCACTGCAAACTAAATTTTTTTTTTGCAAGGCAAACGGGCTTAAGTGGCTTGCCCAAGGCCACACAGCTAGGTAATTATTAAATGTCTGAGACCGGATTTGAACCCAGGTACTCCTGACTCCAAGGCCCGGGTGCTTTATCCACTAAGCCACCTAGCTGCCCCTGCAACTAGATTTTAGTGTCAGATATAGTTACTGTATGAACAAAATCACTTAGCTTCTCTGAGACTTTAATTCTTCATTGGCAAAATGGGACTAATACTACTTGCACTGCCTACTTTTACAAAACCACTTAGAGAAAAAGTTCTATATGGAAACTATAAATTACTTTATAATTATGAGCAATATATGTTTCTAACAAGGTATAGCTTCAATTTGATGTGATAGGATTTAAAACTGGATAGGATCATAGAGGTCATCTAGTTCAATCTCTTCTAAAGGTGAATAAAATATCTAAAGTATTTTGTCAAGGTTGCTAACATAAGTGGCAGAGTTATATTTCAAATCCATGTTATCTGAATCCAAATCCATAGCCATTGGAATTAATATTTGCATACGTGAAGGCAATTTCACAGAGGTAGTCCCCTATTACTAATGAAATCAGAAGTCTTTACCATGTACCCAATACACACAAAATGTATATATGTATATATGTGTGTTTTCATATACATGTATATATATGTGTGTGTTTCACATACATGTATATAGTTATCATTATTATTGTTGTTATAGAATAAAAATTCTTTCTCAACTTCCTAGATCAGAGAAAAATTTAAAGATATCAATGTAGGAATGCAGCAATTATATGTGATTATTTAATTATTATGTTTAATTAATTAATAAAAATTATTAAATAAAACATATCTTTAATGTTAATGTTTAGGTACATGTATCTTTGGGAATCAAGCACTAAAAAGTATTCTCAAAGTTGCTCAATTTCTATAAATTGCACCAAAAGGATATTGAATTTCAAATCTCTCTCAAAAATGATGATTCTAAAAATGGTTTATTAGGAATCTCATATACAAATTCTAATCAAGTAGTTAAAATGCACTTTCCAAATCCCTGACACAAAAGGGGCCTCCTAGACTTAACTTTCTTTGATTCACAACCTTTAAATTATCTCTCAGGACACTTAAACTATTGTTCTCTCTCCTCCTTATTGCACCTGTGTGAGTGGAGACAGAGAGAGAGAGAGAGAGAGAGAGAGAGAGAGAGAAATAAGCTCAAGATTTAAGGTGCCTTTTTTCTGTTTACACAGTCAAAAAAAAATACTTATTAAGTCTTACTTTAGTGGTCTACCTCAAACCATTTCATTACATGCATGGTTAATCATTACATAACCAACATATGCAAAAATCTAATGAAGACTTCAAAAATTTGTTGATTTTAAGTGACATACTAAATTTAAATTTTATCCTTCCCACCTTATATTTCTATGGGCAGATGACAACCATACCCCCAATTATGTTCATGCTCTTTGTGTTATCTATGATTATTCCTTCTTCTACCACAATCCCTCAAACCTCTCATACCAAACACTCACCATGTCCTCACCATTCTATCTCTGAAATATCTGTTTTTCCTGATGGTAACATTATGACAGAACAGATCATCACTATTGTTCATCTAGTATTATTTCAATAAACTTCTAACCCCTCTCCACTCACCTGAACCTCCACCCCCATTAAAATTCTTCATGCCACCATCAGATTAATCTTCATTAATTAGGTCATGACATACCCTTGCTCAAAATTCTTCAATGGCTTCATCTTGCACAATTGAGCAGCACATAATCTTTAATGATAACTTCATTTTTGTGTATATAATTTCCAAACAAACTGGATAACTGCTATTCCTTCTATATTCTGTACTTCTTTGTTTCTGGTCTTTGCTCAAACTGTTCCTGAAGCCTAGACTTTCCCTCCCACATATTTCCACATCTTATCTATTCTTTAATTCCCAGTTAAAAGGCTACCTACTCCTTTAAGTTTTTCTTTAATGTCTCAATTAGGAATGAGTTTTTTCTTTCCAGATTTTACATAGTTTTGTTTGCTCTTTTCTAATATATATATACTTAATTGCAGGTATAAATTTGTGTAGGATGTTCCAAAAGTCTTAATGTCATTTTAAACTGCAATGTAATGTTGTCCTTCATTCTCAAATTGGACCACGACATCAGGGGAGGTGATATCATGACAAGCACATGAGTCTGATTTGAGTGAGTGAGGGGTTGCTGTGCTAAGTCAGCAATCTTACTTTCTCCTCCAGAGTCATCTGGGTTTAGTGACCAGATATGGATCAGGTCAACTGGAGATGGCCCTGGATGTGGGGAAATCAGGGTTAAGCAATTTGTCCAAGGTCACACAACTAGTAAGAGTCAAGTCAAGTGTCTAAGACCGGATTTGAACTCCATCCTCTTGACTCCAAGATCAATGCTTTATCACTGTACCATCTAGAATTTTAAACTACACATTGGCTATAAATTAATAATATATACAGTAACAGCAAAGGTAGGAAAACTATTAGGTATTAAAACCAGAAATAATAAGAGAGATTTCTTAATGAATGAGTTCAAATCACTTGTTCCAGAGGTATCCCAGAGTATCAAAAGCAGATTTCGGATAGATAGTTCTCTCCTATTAGAGTGATCATAGAGAATGAGAAAAGTGCTTCAGAATAAGTTTCAAAAAATAAAAGTGCAGTCTCTGCAAATTTTAAACCAATAAGCTTTATTGTACAAAGGATTTCATAGATCTCTAAAGTCATTTAATCCAACTCACATTCAAATAAGAATTTCCCTATGTCACATACCCTCCACATGCTATAATCTAGTCTTCCAGAAGGAGAAACCAAAACATTCATTAAAGTTCACCAGAAAATGATTCAATTATTAATAATTAGCAAGTACTCCAGCAGAAGTCTGGGAAATTGAAGTGTCCCACTCATTATCCTCACTACATACCACCACCCTAATTTTGTATCTCTATGCAAGGTTTAGGTTCCAAATGCTTCATCTGTTTCTTCTATCTGTAAATACTCACTGTTCTGACACTACATTGATCCTTATCCATATGTTCTTTATAACACATTTCCAAATCTGGTTTCTTCTGGCTATCTTGACATGATAAAATGATATTCCATCTTCCCTTTTACCTATCCCTGATGCGATTTTGTTTTATGAATAATATATATATACTTCCAAAAATACACAGCAGTCATGGGTTTCTGGCCACTAAGTCTCAGTAGCACCTAGGAGATAGGAATTAATTCTTTGCCTTAAGATCTCCTAATATAAATATTTTGTGCATTGGTATATATACATACAATTTTATATATATGTGTGTGTGTGTGTGTGTGTGTGTGTGTGTGTGTTTGTATGTATGTATGTATACCTGAAGCCATGCATTTTACTACTGGCATATATGAGATACAGTGGATAGAGCACTGGAGTGAGGAAGACAAGCTAAAATCTGACTTCAGACACTGACTAGCTGTAACTTATGCCAGCCTCACCTGTAAAATAAGATATTAAAAATGACTCATTTTCCCGCAATTTTTGTAAGGATAAAATGATATGATATTTGTAAAGTGCTTTATAAACCTCAAAATGCTATAAATGCTAGTTATTATTATTATTATTATTATTATCATCATCATCATCATCATCACTATTATTGGGGTTTTTTTTAATTAAAATCTCAACTACAGAGTGCTCTATTGCTACATGGCAGTTATTAAGAATCAAGAAGATCTGGTTTCAGAGCTCACTTTATATAGTCAGAATATCTGGTTAATTCATTTAAAAATTGTGGTTAGACCTAAGAGTCAGAAAGATTGAGTACAAATTTGACTTCAAACATTTACAGGCAGTATAACTTACCCACCCTGGCAATATACAGAGGCAATGTTCCCATTAGAACTGGAAAACTGGTCATGCTAAATTAAAACCCCTATCTGCATCAGTTTCCCTTGTCTGTAAAATGGGGTAATATTATAATAATGCTTTTGCACTACTCATTCTTAGATTACCTAATATGGAAACTTCTTGAAAAAGACATTCTGTGCTCTGCTACCATGTGAGTCAGAATGGTCTCTTCATTTGGTTGAACAACAAGAATAAGCTAGCATCTTTTAATGAGCAGGCTGGAACATTCTCTTTCTGGTGGCAACCAAGGTGGGTAAAGGTCCTGTTCAACCACAGGATATGTAGAGTGAATTGAACTGAGTGACACTTTTAAGTCTAGTTGTCCTGAGAAAGGAGTTTTGATGTCTGTTTCATTTGTTCTTTTCATTCCTAGAAACAGGTGATAAGAGTTTGTATGGTAGACATGAGGAATGAGAAATTTCAAGACAGGATTCCAGGCTGAATATTACTATCAATCCTATAGGCAAGCCCTGAGAAGTCAGCTTGCCTTAGATTTGAGCCCAAAGAGGGCTTTGAACTTTGAACGTGTTTGAATTATGTTTTTTAGAAACTGAATTAAACTGTGAACCTAATCCCCCTCTCCTCTACAGAGACTGAGGTGGTACAAGAGAGGAATTATGCCCTCCCAAATACTGGAGAGAGGATGCTTGTATTAGCTGTTTCTTGTTAAGCCTTTAAGGTATTTCTTTATAAAAGCTAATCTATCTATTAAATGGTTCAATGAAACTGGGATATAAGGCAACCCCTAAAATTAAGGGTACAGAATCAATGGAAGATGGAACCAATGATAGAGAGACTAGATGCCACCAATCATCTTTAAAGTTACTAGAGGAGGGCTGTGGGAGTCATATAATAATTTTATTTTGCCCTTCTAACCCCACCCTGCCCTAAAAGAGTTGTAATGATTTTTATAAATCTCATTGCAAACCTTAAAGTTTTAGATAAATGCTAGTTGTTGTTATTATCATTATTAATTATTATTATCCCACCTGTGATCTTATTAGTCTCATATTCCTGGACCTCAGATTCCTAATGTGTAAAAAAGTCTGGGTTAAGTAACCCTAAGATCTCTTCCAGATTTCAATCTGTGATCCTATAATCTCTCAGGTTCAGTTTCCTAATTTTTGAAATATGGACCTGACCTGCAGAACTTACCTAAAACAGTGTTAATGAAAGGAACAAATGAAATAATGTATGTAAATTACTTTGTGAATCTTAAAATGCCATATATATATATATATATATATATGCCATTTATTATTACTCGCTAAGGCAGAAGTGTCACACAGGTCACATGAGGTTAGCAACACTAGTGAGTTGCCCAAAACAAATTAAAATATAAATGGGAAACATTAAACAAAATAAATAAAAATACAATAAAACATTATTTTGTAGTTTTCTAA